>NW_024412411.1:29280705-29334438 GCF_014898765.1 Herpailurus yagouaroundi
TATATATATATATATATATATATATATATATGGAATAGATATATATATATAGAGAGAGAGAGAGAGAGAAATAAAGAAAGTCTCCCAAGCAGACTGCACTGTCAGCATGGAGCCCAATGTGGGGCTTGAACTCACGAACTGTGAGATCCATGACCTGAGCCGAAATCAAGAGTCAGATGCTTAACCAACTTGAGCCATCCAGAAGCCCCAACTGATTTGTGAATATTGAACCATTCTTGCATTCCCTGGAACAAATCCCACTTTATCATGGTGTATGATAATATATATATATATATATATATATATATATATACTGCCTATGAGAGACTCACTTCAAATGTAAACACACACAGGCTGAAGTGAAGGGATGAAAAAACATATTCCATTAAAGAAATGAAAAACAATGCAATAATAGTAGGGAACTCAATCCTTGATATATGTCAACAAATAGATCATCCATCTAGACAAAAACATCAATAAGGAAACATTGACCTTAAATGATACATTACATTAAATGGACTTATTAGGTATGTGCAGATCATTCTATCCAAAAGCATAATAAAAATTCCTTTCAAAGTGCACACAGAGCATTCTTCAGTTTAGATAAATAGAACTCATGTTAGGCTACAAAACAAGTCTCAATAAATTGAATATTGAAATATATCAAACATCTTTTCTGAACCGAAGAATATGAAACTAGAAATCAATTATAAGAAGAAAACTGGAAAAAACACAAACGTGTGGAGGTTAGACAACATGCTACTAAACAACCAATGAGTTAAGTCAAAGAGGAAATAAAAAAATACCTTCAGACAAATGAAAAAGGAAACACAACAGTCCTAAATCTATAGAAAGCAGTGAAAGCAGTTTTAAAAGGAAAGTTTATAGCAATACAATCCTACCTCAAGACAAGAAAAATCTCAAACCTTATACCTAAAGGAAATGGAGAACAAACAAAGCCCAAAATTACTAGAAAAGAGTAAATAATAATAGAGCAAAAATAAATAAAATAGAAACAAAAAATGGGCAAAAAGTCAATGAAACTAAAAGCTAGTTCTTTGAAAAGGTAAACAGAATTGATGAATCATTAGCCAGACTCATCAAAAATAAATAAATAGGGCCTAAAGTAATAAAATTATAAGTAAAAGAGAAGTTACAACTGATGCCACAGAAATACAAAGGATCATGTACAATTGTATGCCAGTGAATGGGACAACATAGAAAAAATGGATAAATTCCTAGAAAACTACAATCTTCCAATACCAAATAAAGAAGAAACAGAAAATCTGAATAGACCAACTCCTAGTAATGGGAAAAAAAGGCAATTGAATCAGTAATAAAAAGACTTTCAACAAATAAAAACCCAAGACTAGATGACTCACAGGTGAATTCTACCAAACATTTAAACAAGAGGAAATACATATTCTTCTCAAACTATTCAAAATATTGAACAGGAAGGAATGTTTCCAAGCTCATTCTTTGAGGCCAGCATTACCCTGATGCCAAAACTAGAATAAAACACCACAAAATAAAGAAAATTAGATGTCAATATTTCTGATGAATATAGCTGCAAAAATCCTCAACACAATATTGGAAAACCAAATTCAACAATACATTAAAATTATCATACACCATGATAAAGTGGGATTTGTTCCAGGGAATAGAGAATGGCTCAATATTCACAAATCAGGGCTTCTGGATGGCTCAGGTTGGTTAAGCATCTGACTCTTGATTTTGGCTCAGGTCATGAATCTCACAGTTCGTGAGTTCAAGACTCACATTGGGCTCCATGCTGATGGTGCAGAGTCTGCTTGGGAGTCTTTCTTACTTTCTCTCTACCCTCCCTCCCCCCAAGTAAATTTAAAATAAACAAAAAATTCTCAAATCAATCAACACATTAACAAAAATAAGGATAAAAATCATGATTACCTCAATAGATTCAGAAAAAGCATTTGATAAATTTCAACATCCATGTATGATTAAAACCTCAACAAAGTTAATAAAGAGTGAACATATCTAAACATAATAATGTCCATAAATGAGAATCCCACAGTTAACATACTCAACAGTGAACAGCTGAAAGTTTTTCTCTAATATTAGAAACAAAATAAGGATGTTCACATTTGACACTTTTATTAATAAAAGTAGATAGTACTAGAAATCCTAGGTGTAGCAAACAGACATGAAAAAGAATAAAAGGCATCCAAATTTGAAAAGAAAAGAAGTAAAACTCTATTTTCAGGCATGGTTCTATATATAGAAAATTCTAAAGACTGCACTAAGAAACTATTAGAATTAATACATGAATTCAGTAAAGTTTAATAATATAAAGTTAATATACAAACACCTGTTGCATTTCTGTACACTAATAATGAACTATCAGAAGAAGAAACTTAAAAAATCTCATTTATAACTGCAACAAAAAGATTAATTAGGGGTGTCTGGATGGCTCAGTCAGTTAAGTGTCTGACTGTTTACTCAGGTCATGATCTCTCAGCTTATGGGTTCAAGCACCATGTCAGGTCCCATGCTCACAGTGTGGGGCCTGATTGGGATTCTCTCCCCCTCTCTCTCTGCCCCTTCCCTACTCATACGTTCTCTCTCTCAAAATAAATAAACTTTAAAAAGAATAAAGTTAGCCTAGAAATAAATTTAACCAACAGTGAAAGACCTGTGCTCTGAAACTATAAGATGTTGATGAAAGAAATAGAACATGACACAAGTAAGTGGAAAGATATGTCATATTCAAAGATTATAAAAATTAATATGAAGATGGCCATACAAAACAATCTGCAGATTCAATGCAATACCCTCCAAGATAACAAGGGCATTTTCCATAGAACTGGAACAAAATGCCTTAAAATTTGTATGAAACCACAAAAGACCCAGAATAACCAAAGCAATCTTGAGAAAGAAGAAAGCAGGAGGCATCATGTTTTCTGTTTTCAAACTATACTACAAAGCTGTAAAGCAGTATGATACTAGCACAAAAACAGACACTTAGATTAATGGAACAGAATACAGAGTTCAGAAATAAACCCACAATTTTATGGTCGATTAATCTATAACAAAAGAGTCAAGAATATATACTGGGGGAAAAGACAGTCTCTCAATAAATGGTGTTGGGAAAACTGGACAACTAGATGCAAAAGATGAAACTGGACCACTTTCTTATACCATACCTAAAAATAAACTCAAAATGTATCAAAGATTTAAATGTAATACTGAAAACTATAGAAGACTATAGAAGACAACATAGGCAGTAAGGTCTTAGACATCACACCTAGCAAGGGCAACAAAAGCAAAAACAAACAAATGGGACTACATCTAACTAAAAACCTTTTGCATAGTGAAAGAAACCATCAACAAATGAAAAGACAAGCTACTGAATGGGAGAAGATATTTGCAAATGATATATTGAATAAAGTGTTAACAACCATAATATGTAAAATTCATACAACTCAATAGGAAAAAACAATTAAATTAAAAATATGGGCAAAAACCTGAACAGACATTTCTCCCAAGAAGACAGAGATAGCTGACAGACACATGAAAAGATGCTCAACTTACTAATCAGAAAAATGCAAATCAAAATCATAATGAGACATTACCCTATCTCAGTCAGAATGGCTAGGCAAAAATACAAGAAATAACAAGTATTGGTGAGGATGTGGAGGAAAAGAAATGTTTGTGCACTGTTGGGTGGAATGCAAAATGGTTCTGCTACTATGGAAAACAGTATGGAGCTTCCTCCAAAAAAATAAAAAAATGTCAAAAACAGAACTACCATACAACTCAACAATTCCACTTCTAAGTATTTATCCAAAGAAAATGAAAATACTAATTCAAAAAGATATATTTACCCCTATGATTATTGCAGTATTATTACAGTAGCCAAAATATGGAAGCAACCTAAGTAGCTACTGATAGAAAAATGGATAAGGAAGATGTGATATATATCTATAAATACACACATGCACACAAGCACAAAATTGAGTATTAGTCACAAAGAAGAATAAAATTGATCATTTGCAACAAAAAGGATGGACATAAGGGGTATTAGGCTAAGTGAAATAAGTCAGAGAAAAATAAATACTGTGTGATTTTATTTATGTGTGCAATCCAAAAAAAACACAAAAAACAAAACATAACAGAAACATAAATATGGAGAACAGTCTGTTGCTAGAGGGGAAAGAGGGATGGGAAAAATTGGTGAAGGGGATTAAAAGGTACAAACTTTTAGTTATACAATAAATAAGATATCGGAATTTAACGTACAGCATAGGGAATATGGTTAGTGATATTTTAACAATTTTGTATGGTGAAAGATGGTAGCTATGTATTATTGTAGTGGTAACTTCGTGCTGTATATAAATGTTGAATCTCTATGCTGTATGCCTGAAATTAACATAATATTGTGTTCAACCACAATAGAAACAAAAATAAATAAGGCAGTTGAGGGTAATTTATCTGGAATGCTTATGACCTCTATTTTCACAGGAAAAATGAAAGTGACTTATTCAGGAAAATCTCCTTCCACTAGACAAGGAAATTTAAAACTCCTGTTCATAAAAAAAAAAGGCACTATGCATGGAGTACTTGTAAACAAAAACTGAGAGAAATACAAATAAAGAATAAAGGGTAACCATCCTTAATAGATCAAGTTCCTGTTTTTAAGACTTCCAATACTATGTTGAAAAACAGTGGTGAGAGTGGACATCCCCGTCTTGTTCCTGACCTTAGGGGGGAAGTTCTCAGTTTTTCCCTATTGAGGGTGATATTAGCATTGGGTCTTTCATATATGGTTTTTATGGTCTTCTATCCCTACTTTCTTGAGGGTTTTTATCAAGAAAGGACGTTGTGTTCTGTCAAATGCTTTCTCTGCATCTATTGAGAGTTTCATATGGCTCTTGTCCTTTCTTTTATTGATGTGATGAATCACATTGATTGTTTTGCGGATATTGAACCAGCCCTGCATCCCAAGTATAAATTCCACTTGGTCGTGGTGAATAATTTTTTAAATTTGTTGTTGGATCCACTTGGCTAATATCTTGTTGAGGAGTTTTGCATCCATGTTCATTAGGGAAATTGGTCGATAGTTCTCCTTTTTAGTAGGCTCTTTGGTTTTGGAATCAAGGTAATGCTGGCTTCATAGAAAGAGATTGGAAGTTTTCCTTTCATTTTTATTTTTTGGAACAGCTTTAAGAAAATAGGTGTCATCTCTTCCTTAAATATTTTGTGGAATTCCCCTGGAAAGCCATCTGGCCCTGGACTCTTGTTTTTTTGGGAGATTTTTGATTACCAATTCGATTTCTTTACTGGTTATGGGTCTGTTCAAATTTTCTATTTCTTGCTGTTTCAGTTTGGTAGTATATATGTTTCTAGGAATTTGTCCATTTCTTCCAGATTGCCCATTTTATTGGCATATAATTGCTCATAATATTCCCTTATTATTGTTTGTATTTCTGCTGTGTTGTTTGTGATCTCTACTCTTTCATTCTTGATTTTATTTATTTGTATTCGATCCTTTTTATTTTTTATCAAAATGGCTAGTGGTTTATAACTTTTGTTAATTATTTCAAAGAACCAGCTTCCGGTTTCATTGATCTGTTCTACTGGTTTTTTTTTGTTTGTTTGTTTGTTTGTTTGTTTTGATAGCATTAATTTCTGCTCTAATCATTATTATCTCCTGTCTTCTGATGGTTTTGGGTTTTCTTTGCTGTTCTTTTTCGAGCTCCTTAAGGTGTAAGGTTAGGTTGTATATCTGAGATCTTTCTTCCTTCTTTAGGAAGGCCTGGATTGCTATATACTTTCCTCTTATTACACCCTTTACTGGGTCCCAGAGGTTTTGGATTGTGGTGTTATCATTTTCAGTGGCTTCTATGTACTTTTTAATTTCCTCTTTAACTTCTTGGTTAGCCCATTCTTTCTTCAGTAGGATGTTTTTTCAGTCCCCAAGCATTTGTTACCTTTCCAAATTTTTTCTTGTGGTTGATTTTGAGTTTCATAGCATTGTGGTCTGAAAATATGCATGGTATGATCTCGATCTTTCTGTACTTGCTGACCACTGATTTGTGTCCCAGTATGTGGTCTATTCTGGAGAATGTTCCACATGCACTGGAGAAGAATGTATATTCTGCTGCTTTAGGATGAAATGTTCTGAATATATCTGTTAAGTCCATCTGGTGGGTCATTCAATGCCATTGTTTCCCTGTTGGTATTCTGATTACATGATGTGTCCAGTGTTGTAAGTGGGGTGTTGAAGTTCCCTATTATTATGGTATTATTATCAATGAGTTTCATTAGCATGATAGATGGTTTTCCATCCCCTTGTTTTCAATCTGAAGGTGTCTTTAGGTCTAAAGTGGGTCTCTTGTAAACAGCATACAGATGGATCTTGTTTTCTTATACATTCTGTTACCCTATGTCTTTTGATTGGAGCACTTAGTCCATTGATGTTTAGAGTGAGTACTGAAAGATATGAATTTATTGCCATGATATTACTTGTAGAGCTGGAGTTTCTGGTGGTGTTCTCTGTTCCTTTCTAGTCTTTGTTTTTGGTATGTATGTATGTATGTATGTATTTTCATCTTTTCTCCCCTCAGAGATTCCCCCTTAAAATTTCTTGCAGGGCTAGTTTACTGGTCACAAACTCCTTTAATTTTTGTTTGTCTGGGAAATTTTTAATCTCTCCTCTTTGGAATGACAGTCTTGCTGGAAAAAAGAATTCTTGGTTGCATATTTTTCTGATTCAGCACATTGAATATATCCTGTCACTCCTTTCTGGCCTGCCAAATTTTTATGGATAGGTCTGCTGCAAACCTGATCTCTCTTCCCTTGTAGGTTAAGGACTTTTTTTTCCTTTGCTTCTTTCCTTGACTGAGTATTTTGAATTTGACTGTGATATGCCTTGTTGATGGTCACTTTTTGTTGAATATGATAGGAGTCCTCTGTGTTTCCTGGATTTTGATGTCTGTGCCTTTTCCAGGTTAGGAAAGTTTTCTGCTGTTTTGCTCACATAACCCTTCTATCCCTTTTTCTCTCTCTTCATCTTCTGTAACCCCTATCATTCTGATGTTCCTTTTTAATGAGTCACTGATTTCTCTAATTGTTAAATCGTGCTCTTTTGCCTTAGTCTCCCTCTTTTTTTATGCTTCATTACTCTCCATAATTTTGTCCTCTACATTGCTGATTCACTGCTCTGCCTCATCCATCCTTGCCACCGTGGCATACATTCGAGATTGAAGCTCAGTTATAGCATTTTTTATTTCATTCTGAATATTTTTCTTATCTCTGCAGATAGGGATTCTAATGTATTTTTGACTCTAGCTAGTATTCTTTTTTTTTTAAAGTTTATTTATTTTTGAGACAGAGAGAGACAGAGCATGAACAGGGGAGGGGCAGAGAGAGAGGGAGACACAGAATCTGAAACAGGCTCTAGGCTCTGAGCTGTCAGCACAGAGCCCGACGTGGGGCTTGAACTCATGGACCGTGAGATCATGACCTGAGCCGAAGTCCAACGCTTAACCGACCAAGCCACCCAGGTGCCCCTAGCTAGTATTCTTATTATCATGATTCTAAATTCTGGTTCTTGCATCTTGCTTGTATCTGTGTTAGTTAAGTCCCTGACTGTCATTTCTTTCTGCTTATTCTTTTGGGGTGAATTCCTTCGTTTTATCTTTTTGAAGGAAGAAAAGGAATTAATGAGGTAAAAAAATACATAGAAAAAAATTAAAATTAAAAAATTAAAATTAAAAAATTAAAAACAAACACACAAAAAAAAAATAAAATAAATGATGCTTAGCTAGATCCTTAGGTGTGTTTTGTTCTGGGTGTTGAAAAGGGCATGACAGATTAGAGGAAAAAAAAGGAAAGAAAAGAAAAAAAGAAAAAAGGAAATCATTTGAAAATTTGAAAAAAAATGAATACACTGAATTAGAATAAAATGAAATGATGGAAGTAATATAGAATTTGAAAAAAAATTGTGCAAAAGTAAAAAATATAGTAGGGAAAAATTAAAGAAAGATATTTTTAATAAAAATTAAAAATAAAAATATTTTTTTCTTTCTGTATTCAAGAAAAAGAAAATAAATGAAAAGGAGATGAAAAAGGAAAAAGAAAAAAAAAGGAAATTGAATAGATGGACTAGTGAACAGACTAAAATACGATTGAAATTACTTTTTTTTCCCCTAAAAGTCAAACTATGAATCACTTTATCATCTGTAAATTAAGCAGGCAGACAGAATTTTGTTCCTGAAGAGCGAGGTTGACCCAGTTGGGCGGGGCTTAGTGTAATGGCTCTGTTCTCCACTAGATGGCTATGCTTTGCTTACTGGGATGAATTGTTGTGGTGCTTGTAGGTGTGTATGCACATGCACGGGAGCCGTGAAAATGGCATCACCCAACTACTCAGTCTCTAGCATCAGAACTCTATTCTCCTTGATCAACAGTTGTGCACCCATCCTTTGTCTTCAGTTTCCATCCACTCTCTGCTTCTACACTGTCCATGACCAAGGCCCAGGCAGCACCTCCCTCTGAGTTTTATCTCAGATGTGGCTGTGTTTCCCACCCCCTTACTTCTGAAAGACTGAGGCTCTGACCTGCTCTGCCCCTCTGCAGGAGAGCCTCACTGAGCAATGGCTGGGTGCCAGCTGCATCCAGGAACATTTGCAGGACTGTGCTGCTAATGCCCAGAGACTGAAGCTGGGTGCCAGCCCACCCCAGAAAAAGTTCATGCAATTTGGCAGCAGCAGCAGCGCTTCAGGGATTATGTTAAATAACAGCATGCATCTGGCACCAGGCTTCACCCCCAACCTTGTTCCAGCACCAGCGAATATGATTGTTCTCCTGGGTTTGCTGGGACCTTTGCCTTTGGGTTAGCTGCACAGCCTCTACTAGATGTCCTCCCAGCAGGGGAACTGCCTCTCCCCATGTGGCCTAAAGACCCCAGACTTCACTCTGCTCCTGGGGATTCACCTTTTCCACCAGAGCACTGCCAGTTATCAAGCTATGGCTTTTCAGACTCTGCTCTCCCTATTTATAGAGTCTTAATGGAATTTAAACCCTCTCCTTTCTTCTTTCTCCTTTTTTAGTTTAGTCCCTGTGGCTGTTTCCACTTTTCCACTTTCTCTCCAGCTTCTTTCAGGGTGGTGCTTTTCCTGTATTCTCCCCCCAGTCTCCGTCCTCTCTCTGGACACAAAGAGCCTTTCACAGCTCCTCTCTCTCCCCCAGTTCACATCTCTGTGCTGTGCACCTGCTGAGTTCTGTGGTTCAGGTTGTGCAGCTTGTTGTGTTAGTCTTCAAATCATTTTTCTATGTGTGCAGGATGGTTTGGTGTTGACCTGGGTGTATTTCATGGATGCAAGACACAAAAAAAACTTCCATGCTGTTCTGCCCTCTCAGCTTCTCCTTCAGGTCTCTGTTTAATGTCATCTAGTCAGAAATATCTCCCATGCCCACTGCATATAAAACATTAGGCACCCCAAGATACTGTCTATCTGACATTCCCTAATTTTGACATAGAATTATAAACACCCAATACATGTGTTTCTTACTTTTAATTGTCTGTTTCCCTGGTGTAGAATATAAATACCATGGAATGGGGAATTTGGTTTTTTACCGCTCTATCCCCATCTATAAGTTACCGTAATAAGAGCACCTAGAAAAGGACTTGTGTATTGTAAGTTACTTCAAAAGGAATTTTTTATTTAATGTATAAAATGTATCTAACAAATAATTAAGGCAAGTAATATTAAAGGGACAGTGTGATATATTTTCCTTGCTATATTGGCAATTTTTTAAAAAGATTAATACTAAAGTTGGTAAGGATATGGTCAAGCAGGTACACCAGATAATGGAACTTATCCTCCAAAAAACCCCCACCAATTATCAATCCTTTCATTGAATATATTAAAATTCCCCATGCCTTTCAACATAGCAATTAAGCAAGCACAGATTTTTTTGATTATGTAATAGTAACAGAAAAAACTTAGAAATAAACTATGCACCAATGAGACAGTGGGTAAATTATTACATCCATGTGATGGTACACCTTAGAGTTGTTAAAATAATGAAGTAAATCTGTATTAAAAATAATAGAAACTTTAAAAAAAGAAAAAAAAGTAATAGAAACTTCTCTGAGAAATGTATATGCAATAAGAAATGCAGAAGAATGATTCTGTTTATGAAGAAATATGTTTTTACATTTCTCTGTATTCTCAAAAACAATCAGAATTATATACACTAAATCATTTACAGCACTTGGGGGAATGAGGATTTTAGCAGGGTTGGGTGTAGGGTGAGAACATTACTTGAAGTTTTTTTTATATACTTTTTTATTTTTGATACAATTAGAATGTATGCATTGATTACTTATTTGAGAGATGAGATAAAAGCGAAATAAAATTAAACAGGTTAGTATAAAATCTTGAGTTACTGAATAATACCTTTATTGGTTTTTTTAATTTATTTTTTTAAAATCCTAGTATAATAACAAATAACCAAAATAACCAAATAACCAAAAATAATAAAATCCATAGTAATAGTGGTGCCTGGGCTGCTCAGTCAGTTGAGTTTCTGACTCTTGATTTTGGCTCAGATCATGATCTCACGGTTTTTGGGTTCACACCCTGCATCAGACTCTGTGCTCAGTTGGAGTCTCTTTAAGATTCTCTCACTCCCTTTCCCTCTGCCCCTCTTCTGCTCATGCATAAGAGTTCTTTATCTCTTTCTCTGAAAAAAAAATACATTGAAATAAACTTAAGCAAAGAAGTAAAAGATCTGTATACTGAAACTATAAAAACACTGATAAAAAAATTAAAGATAACACAAACAGAAAGATATCTATTGTATACTCATGGATTGGAAGAACCAATATTGTTAAAATCTCCATACTACTCAATGCAATACCTATCAAAATACCAAAAACACCTTTTTACAGAACTGGAACAAATAATTCTAAAATTTTTGTGGAACCACAAAAGACCCCAAATAGCCAAAGCAATCTTGTAAAAGAAGAATAAAACTGGAGGTATCATAATCTCAAATTTTAAGCTATACTACAAAGGCATAGTAATCAAAACAGTATGATACTGGCACAAAAATAGAAACATAGATAAATGGAATAGAACAGAGAGCTCCAAATAAACCCACACTTTCTATGACAAAGGAGGCAAGAATATGCAGTGGGAAAATGACAGTCTTTTAAACAAATGATTCTGGGAAAATTAGACAGATACATGCAAAATAAGGAAACTGGATCTTCACTAGACACAAAAATAAATTCAGAATAGATTAATGTATTGATACAAATAGAAAAAATAGGCAGTAATCTCTTTACATCAGTCATAGAAACATTTTTCCAGACATGTCTCCTAAGGCAAGGGAAACAAAAACAGAAATAAACTATGGGGACTACAGCAAAATAAAAAGCTTTTTCAAAGTGAAGGCAACCATCAACAAAACAACAGGACAACCTACTGAAAAAGAGAAGATATTTGCAAGCAACATATCCAATAAGGGGTTAATATGCAAAATATATAAAGAATGTATACAACCCAACACCCCAAAACCAAATAATCTGGTTAAAAAATGGGCAGAGGATATGAATAGACATTTTTCCAAAGAAGTTATACAGATGGCTAACAGCAACAAAAAAAAATGCTTATCACTAATCATCAGGAAAATGCAAATCAAAACCACAATGATATGTCACCTCACACCTGTAGAATGGCTAAAGTAAAAACTCAAGAAATTATAAGTTTGGGCAAGGATGCAGAGAAAATGGAACCCTGTACACCTTTGGTGAGAATTCAAATTGATGCAGCCACTGTGGAAAATAGTATGGATGTATCTTATATAGTTTTTATCACCACAACTTCACATTATGGGACCAAAAAATGGACTGCCAGTTTTTCTGCATCGAAGAAGGGTTACAAGATACAGTCACTTACTAATAACTAAAGGAAATTGCCTCTCTTCACTTTGATGTTCTGTGAGACATTTATGGCCATTCACAGGAATTGCTGGGTCACTATGCTCTCCTCTTTCCTGTGAACTACCCTGATCCTTGGTCCCTTGAGCATCTCAGCAAGTCAGATTTTAATAACAAAGGAATTTATTTTTTGCCAGAGAAAAGATTCTCCAAGATAATTCTAGTCATGTGAGGATAGTATTAGTAGATTTTTGGGAATAGTCTGGGAAAGCAATCTCTTTTGAAAGAGTTCTAGTTAGATAGTATCTGGAAAGAAAGTATCTGGAAAGTATCAGGATAAATATATATTTGCTATTTATTACAGACCCAGCAGAGTCTCAAGGTATGTACTTTTAGAAGGCATGATTTTCACAAGTTTGCAAGCTTGTAAATTCCTATAATGGGGTGAGTGACCAATCATTCCCATCTCTCTGGGAGGCATGTCCTGGGATGTGAGACTTTTACTGATAAACCAAGAAAGTCTCCAGCAAATTGGAACAAGTTTGTTACCCTGCAGGGTGCGGAACAAGACTAATTGATTCAACAATTAATTCAACAAGTATTTAATAAATGCCTAGTACCTGCTGTGCAATGCGTTAGACAACAAGGATGACAACCGTAAACAAAATATACACCTATACAGATTCTGCCTTTATAGAGTTTAAAGACTTTACTTTAAAAAAAAAAGTACTAATTATGTGGCATACTAATTATGCCACACTGATTTTACCATTCACAAACTTAGTTTGGTTAAGTGCTATTGTCACTCAGGGAGAGAGATATACAGTATCTGTGGAAGACTTTTATGGAAGAGAAGGGCTTCAGCAGATTCTCAGAGATTGCTGTTTCCATGAGCTCAGCTTCTTGCATATAGTCAATCCTCAACAGATGTTTGTTGAATTAAATTGACACAAATTTCTGAGCCAACTTTCTATTCATGGATTGGAACCAAAGATGAGGAGAAAGCCTTATGGATTGTAGTTTGGCTTCTGTTTCAGGCAGACACTCAAGTGTTGCTGTAGTTACATGCTCTGAAGTTTTTTCCTCTGACTCTCCAATTCAAGAAATGAAATTTTACTTGTTCATTTACTTAGAGATGAACTCCAGATTACTCTGGAGAATTGACCTGATTCAAAATAATTTACATTCAAGCCTGAAGCTATTAGGTATATTTAATATTTATGTACAGTAATCATGGCTACCTCTTTTTGGAATGAAAGAATCTGTGCAAACTGGTTAGCAACCAAAATGATGTGGGAGAACAGAGCATGTCAGGTTGGAATCCTTCCTGGATATTTTTCACCAAGCTGTGAGGGTCTGATGTTTCACTCTTTGTTCTCTGTACCAAAAATGCCAAGTGGACAGAATGTTGATATCATTAGTCAGGATCAGAATTGCAGTGTGATGTAAGAAGCACAGTGTTGAGAGTTGGGGGCCTGGATGCTACCCAGACTTTGTCATGAACTGGCTGTGTAAGTTGGGAGAGGTGACTTATCTCTTAGTTTTCCTCATTTCTAAAATGGGGAAGTTTAGGAGCACCTGAGTGGCTCAGTTGGTTAAACATCTGACTTCAGCTCAGGTTTTGATCTCAAAGTTCATGGGATCGAGCCCCGTGTCAGGCTCTGTGCTGACAGCTTGGCACTTAGAGCCTGCTTCAAATTCTGTATCTCCCTCTCTCTGCTCCTTCACCACTCATGCTCGTGTCTCTCTCCGTCTTTCAAAAACTAAGTACATATCTAAATCAATTTATAAAAATTAAAATGAGGAAGTTTAACAAGGCCATTTAAAAGGAGAGTTCTAGCAGTAACAGTCCAGAATTTAACCCTTTTTTTTACTCTGTACAGCTTCTCATTATCATTTTGTCATTAAAATACCAAGCTTTCATATGAGGACTTTAAGAGACAAAACAGATGAACATAAGGGAAGGGAAACAAAAATAATATAAAAACAGGGAGGGTGACAAAACAGAAGAGACTCATAAATATGGAGAACAAACAGAGGGTTACTGGAGGGGTTGGGGGAGGGGGGGTGGGCTAATGGGTAAAGGGCACTAAGAAATCTACTCCTGAAATCATTGTTGCATTATATGCTAACGGGATTTGGATGTAAATTTTACAAAATAAAAAATAAAATTAAAAAAATACCAAGCCTTCTCAAATTTAATTGATTTCATCACATAGTACAGCATAATTTGTGCTACTTCTAAATGACAGTTACTTCTAAATGACACATATGGAAGTACTTTAATCTTATCAGTGATGTGACCCCCCCCCCCTTACACTACAGGCGGTGAAGCAGGGAAGGAAGAAGAATCAAGATAAGAATGCTTGATCCTAAAAGACAGTCCTTAAGAAGCTATATAAACTGTATTTCAGGGAGCATCTGGCTGAGAGTCAATAAAGAATGAGACTCTTCATCTTGGGGTTGGAAATTCAAGCCCCATCTCAGGTGTAGAGATTATTTAAAAATAAAATCTTAAAAAAAATAAACTGTACATCAGAATAGTACATTGATGTGAAGGGAAGGCAAAGAATTTTCCACAATACTTTACATTCACTAAAGGTATGTTCTATAGGGCATTGACACCAAGTTTTTATGGCTTACACACATGTGAACATTACATGGCATCCCAACGAAGGTAGGAAATGAGTGGTAAATTTCTCCTGCACCAGCATGGGACAAGGTGCTTTCAGGTTTCTGTAGAGCCCATAAATAAATGATCCAGCCTCTGGGCCAAGGAATAAGAGGGCACTTGAGGAATGAAGTGATACTTAAGAGGTTTCTGATTCATCTTTTTTTTCTAGTACCTAGATGGGTAATTTTCACTTTAATATTCCCAATATTATGAGATGGAATGAGACTAATCTATCCATTAAAATCATATATATAATGTCAACATGAAATCAGAGATCTGGGTTTGATTAAGATTCACTAGTTACTAGTGTTTTTGACCATGGATAAGTCATTTAGATCTATAAAAGTGTCATGGAAAGATACAGGAGAAACCTTTGGATTTGTGTGTCTCACTCCCTCCCCATGAAAAACTACTATAGTAACTATAAATTACTCATTCTGTAAAAAAAGAAAGAGAGAGAGAGAAGTAGAAGAGAAAAGAAAAGAAAGGAAAAGAAAAATTCAAAGAGCTGCTTCACTATAAATCTGTTGGAGAAGAATGAAAATAAGTCTGTGTGTACTTGAGTGTTTTATAGACTGGAGTATAAGTTGTCATATAATATTGACAACCAGAAGATTCCAGCAATCACAAGCAGTGTGCAGCATGAAGTAACAGAAACATGGAAGTGTAAGAGGTACGTAACAGGTCATTCATATATAATAGATTATTTTTAGATACTTTTGATATACCAAAGACTTCAAGAAATTGGGGTCTTGTGTTGTTGAGTGGGGGCAACAGCCATGAAATTTGGCTTAGAGCATAGTAAAAACTGGAAAACAGACCTTAAGTTCAAGAACACACAACAGGTGACAGTTTCCTCACACATATTAAGCCATGCAACTTCCTTTCTTTTCTTCTCCTCTTCCTCCTACTACACATGCCATGATAAAAATATTTATATAGACAAGGAGCTAAGACTGTGGCCAAGTTTGCTATTGCAGATACCTAATTGTCTGATAGCAGTATTTTTAGTATTATTTGAAAGAGCTAAGTGGTCAAATGTGTTTCCAAATTTCTCTCATACTTCCTACCACAGCATGTAGCTATCTGTCCTATCCTGATACATCCATGAGGCTCTTTTACTAATCATACATAAAGTGAGGATCTAAAAATTGCAACTCAAGTTCTGACTTCTCCAAAAGCACCTTTATCGGACCTTAAAAATAACTTGTTTATTATCACCCTCAGGCTGCTCTGATGTTATTAAATTCAACTGTATATAAGGGAGCACCCAAAATAATAGTTGTTTAAGAAAAAAGTTATTTTTATTCTCATGTAGAAGAAGTCCCAAGATAGGCAGCCTAAGGCATAGGGTAACTCTGTAGTCATCAGAGACCCATACTCCTTTTATCTATGTGCCTTGCACTATGGTTATATTTTATATAAAGCAGGTTTAAATATCTTCCTTGTTAGTGTCTTAATAGACTGAAAAAATACAATCATCAAAACCAGCCTTTCTGCACAGTAATAATTTCATTACAGAATTTATGTGAAATCTTTCATGCCAACAATAATTTCTTACAAAATTCTTTCCACTGAAGTTTTACAAGTTTTACAAGTTTTTCAAGTTTTACCTTGAACCCCAATGTAAAGCAGAACTTATTTTCTGCTGATGGCAAGCTATACCTTATGTGTACAATAAATGTATTGTGAATAAAAAAAATTAAATGTGTGAATAAATATGGATCATGAAATCTAGACATCACCTTGAAAGGATATCAAAATTTTGTGTAACAACGTTTTACTTTTAATTAAATAATTAATTTTAAGTTACTTTTATATATTTTTTTATTTTGAAAAGTATTTACTTTTTTGAATTAATTAATTGCAGATAAAAATTAGCTACAAGTTGTAGCCTAAATAGAAATGGCTAGAACAAATACAACGCATGACTGGATTTCCTTTCATTATTCACAAAGCAAGTGGCAATCCAGAAAACTTCAAAATTAATTATTTTTTTTAAAGAGGGTAACAGCAGTTACTGACACATTATAATTAGTAAATGTATTTATTTATTTATAATTTTTATAATGTTTATTTATTTTTGAGAGAGAGAGAGAGATAGCATGAGCTGGAGAGGGGCAGAGAGAGAGGAAGACATAGAATCCAAAGCAGGCTCCAGGCTTTGAGCTGTTAGCACATAGCTAGATACAAGGCTCAAACTCATGAACCACGAGATCATGACTTAAGCTGAAGTTGGATGCTTAACTGACTGAGCCACCCAGGCATCCCACAACTAGTAAATTTATAATACAAGAATCCTGACATGCATTTTCTGAGTGAACCCAAATGATCACTTTTAAAAACAAGGAAACTTTTTCTGCAAGCATTATGTAAGAATATTTATGCTGACAAGTGAGTGTAAAAAAGTTAATCTTAACAGCTTCTAAGAACATGATGGAGTTAGAAGATCCTGAGCTCACCTCAACCCATGAACAGAGACACATCAGTGCAACTAACTCAGAAAACGACACAAAGATTGGCAGAACAGACTTTCCAAGTTAATCATAGAGAGGAGGCCACATCAAAAAGGGTAGGAGAGGTGGAAACACAGTTTGGAACAAAATCCCTGAATCCACACCAGGCATACTAAGCAGGGGGACCCAGGCCAGGAAGGTGAATTTCCAAAATATTTGGCTTTGAAAACCAGTAGGGCTTAACTCCTTGAGTTTTTATAGTGAGCAGGGATTAACTCTGAACACTTTAAAATGCAGTGGGCTGAAAATGGTGGCGTTAGGAGGACACTGGGCTCACCGCATCCTGCTGATCACTTAGATTCCACACACATCTGCCTAATTTACCCTGATAACGACCAGAAGACTACCAGAATGGACGCTCCGGAGCCAAGCATAGACGAGAGGCCCATGCAAGAGGGTGGGAACGGTGGAAAGGCAGTGCGTGCTACACAGACTGGCATGAGGGAGGCAGGGCGGTGGAGGGGCAGACAGCCCACCTGGCAAGGCAGAGCCCCCGAGTCTGGCTTGCAAAAGTGGAGGGACCAGATGGAGTGTGTTCTGAAACTCAGAGGGATTTAACATCTGGAATGTTATAAGTCAAAAGCTCTGCTTGCAGAGTGAAAGGGAGAGTTGTTGAGCCCCAGAGGACAGAGCTCAGCTTGGTGGTGAACAAAGGCGCTGGGAAGCACCTTCTCCCTCGCCCATCCCCCAGCCAAAATCCCAAAGGGAACCAGTTCCCGTCATGGAACTTTCTTGCACTGCACAAACACCCAACGCTGTGCTTCTGCAGATCCATCCCTCCGACTGCTCTGCCTCCCTCCTGGTGGTGTGAGGCCCCTCCCAAAGCGGACCACTGAAGGCAAAGCTAGCTGAGACTATCACTCCTGCCACGGTTCACCTTGCAGATCCACCCCGGCCAATACGCCAGATCCCATCAAAGCAGTACCACAAGACTGGCAGTGTGCAAGGAGCCCAGACAGAGGCTACACCACTCCACAGTGAGTCCTGCCCCTGGGAGAGGGGAAGATAAGGTACACACCAGTCTGACTGTGGCCCCAGCGGTGGGCTGGGGACAGACATCAGGTCTGACAGCGGCAACACCCACCAACACAAGTTACTCCAGACAGCACAGAGGAATTGCCCTGCAGTTCTGCACCACTCCAGAGACTACCCAAAATGATGAAATGGAACAATTCTCAAAACAAACTCCAGGAAGCAGCTACAGCTAACAAATTGATCAAAAACGATTTAAGCAACATAACAGAACATGAATTTAGAAAAATAGTCATAAATTTAATCGCTGGGCTTGAGAAAAAGCATACAGGACAGCAGAGAATGTATTGCTACAGACATCAAGGGACTAAAAAATAGTCACGAGGAGCTAAAAAAAATGGAATAAATGAGGTGCAAAATAAAATGGAAGCTACCACAGCTCGGATTGAAGAGGCAGAGGGGAGAATAGATGAATCAGAAGATAAAATTATAGAAAAAGAGGACTAAGAAAAAGAGATATAAAAAATTCAGAAGTATGAGGGGAGAATTAGAGAACTAAGTGATGTAATGAAGAGCAAAAATATCCTTATAATAGGAATCCAGAAGAGGAAGAGAGAGAGAAAGGAGCTGAGGTGTACTTGAACAAATCATAGCTGAGAAATTCCCTGAACTAGGGAAGGAAAAAGGCATTGAAATCAAAGAGGCACAGAGAACTCCCTTCAGACTTAACTTGAATCGATCTTCTGCATGATATATCATAGTGAAACTGGCAAAATACAAGGATAAAGAGAGAATTCTGAAAGCAGCTAGGGATAAACATGCTCTAACATATAAAGGGAGACCAAAAACACTCATGACGGATCTGTCTACTGAAACTTGGCAGGCCAGAAATGAATGGCAGGAAATCTTCAATGTGATGAACAGAAAAAATACGCAGCCAAGAATCCTTTATCCAGAAAGTCTGTCACTTAGAATAGGAGAGATAAAGGTCTTCCCAAACAAACAAAAACTGAAGGAATTTATCACCCACCACTAAACCAGCCCTACAAGAGATCATAAGGGGGATTCTGTGAGACAAAGTACCAGTGACATCACAGCAAGCATGAAATCTACACACATCACAATGACCCTAAACCCATATCTTTCAATAATAACACTGAATGTAAACGGACTAAATGCTCCAACCAAAGGACATAGGGTATCAAAATGGATAAAAAAACAAGACCCATCTATTTGCTATCTACAAGAGACTGATTTTAGACCTGAGAACACCTTCAGATTGAAAGTGAGGGGATGGAGAACTATCACACTACTGAAACTCAAAAAAAGCTGGAGTAGCCATACTTATATCAGACAAACTACAACTCAGATTAAAGGCTGTAACAAAGGATGAAGAAGGGCATTATATAATCATTACAGGGTCTACAATCAGGAAGAGCTAACAATTATAAATGTCTATGTGTCAAATACGGGAGCCCCCAATATATAAAGCAATTAATCACAAACATAAGCAAACTTATTGATAAGAATGTCATAATTGCAGGGGACTTTAATACTCCACTTAAAACATTGGATAGATCATCTAGACACAGGATCAATAAAGAAACAAGGGCCCTGAATGATACATTGGATCAGATGGACTTGACAGATATAATTAGAACTCTGCATCCCAAAGCAACAGAATATACTTTCTTCTTGAGTGCGCATGGAACCTTCTCCAAGATAGATCACATGCTGGGTCACAAAAGTATACATAAGTATACTACATAAGTATACTTCATAAGTATACAAGAATTGAGATCATACCATGCATACTTTCAGACCACAATGCTATGAAGCTTGAAATCAAACACAGGAAAAAGGATGAAAACTTCCAAAAGCATGGAGGTTAAAAAACACCTTACTAAAGAATGAATGGGTCAACCAGGCAATTAGAGAAGAAATTTAAAAATATATATGGAAATAAATGAAAATGAAAATACAACAATCAAAACGCTTTGGGACGCAATGAAGGCAGTCCTGAAAGGAAAACACATTGCAATCTAGGCCTATCTCAAGAAACAACAAAAATCCTAAATACAAAATCTAACAGCACACCTAAAGGAAATAGAAGCAGAACAGCAAAGACACCCCAAACCCAGAAGAAGAAGAGAAATAATAAATATCAGAGCAGAAAGAAACAATATAGAATCCAAAGAAAAAAAACAGTAGAGCAGATCAATGAAAGCAAGAGTGGGTTTTTTGAAACAATAAACAAAATTGATAAACTTGTAGCCAGGCTTCTGACAAAGAAAAGGGACATGGCCCAAATAGATAAAATCATGAATGAAAATGGAATTATTAAAACCAATCCCTCAGAAATATAAACAATTATCAGGGAACACTATGAAAAATTATATGCCAACAAATTGGACAACCTGGAAGAAATGGACAAATTCCTAAACACCCACACACTTCCAAAACTCAAACAGGAAGAAATAGAAAGCTTGAACAGACCCATAACCAGCAGAGAAATTGAATCAGTTCTCAAAAATCTCCCAACAAATAAGAGTCCAGGACCAGATAGCTTCCCAGGGGAATTCTACCAGACATTTAAAGGAGAGTTAATACCTATCCTTCTCAAGCTGTTCCAAAAAATAGTAAGGGAAGGAAAACTTCCAGACTCATTCTATGAAGCCAGTATTACTTTGATTCCTAAACCAGACAGAGACCCAGTAAAAAAAGAGAACTACAGGCCAATATCCCTGATGAATATGGATGCAAAAATTCTCAATAAGATACTAGCAAATCGAATTCAACAGCATACAAAAAGAATTATTCACCATGATCAAGTGGGACTCATTCCTGAGCTGCAGGGCTGGTTCAACTTTCACAAATCAATCAACGTGATACATCACATTAATAAAAGAAAAGATAAGAAGCATATGATCCTGTCAATCAATGCAGAAAAAGCATTTGACAAAATTCAGCAACGTTTCTTAATAAAAACCCTCGAGAAAGTCAGGATCGAAGGAACATACTTAAACATCATAAAAGCCATTTATGAAAAGCACACAGCTAATATCATCCTCAATGGGGAAAAACTGAGAGCTTTCTCCCTGAGATCAGGAACACGACAGGGATGTCCACGCTCACTGCTGTTGTTTAACATAGTGTTGGAAGTGCTAGCATCAGCAATCAGACAACAAAAGGAAATCAAAGGCATCAAAATTGGCAAAGATGAAGTCAAGCTTTCACTTTTTGCTGATGACATGATATTATACATGGAAAACCCTACAGATTCCACCAAAAGTCTGCTAGGACTGATACATGAATTCAGCAAAGTTGCAGGATACAAAATCAATGCACAGAAATCAGTTGAATTCTTACACATTAATAATTAAGCAACAGAAAGACAAATAAAGAAACTGATCCCATTCACAATTGCACCAAGAAGCATAAAATACCTAGGAATAAACCTATCCAAAGATGTAAAAGAGCTGTATGCTGAAAACTATAGAAAGCCTATGAAGGAAATTGAAGAAGACACAAAGAAATGGGAAAACATTCCGTGCTCATGGATTGGTAGAATAAATATTGTTAAAATGTCAATACTACCCAAAGTTATCTACACATTCAATGCAATCCCAATCAAAATTGCACCAGCATTCTTCTCGAAGCTAGAACAAGCAATCCTAAAATTTGTATGGAACCACAAAAGGCCCCAAATAGCCCAAGTAATTTTGAAGAAGAAGACCAAAGCAAGAGACATCACAATTCCAGACTTTAGCCTCTACTACAAAGCTGCCATCATTAAGACAGCATGGTATTGGCACAAAAACAGACTCATAGACCAATGGAATAGCATAGAAACCCCAGAACTAGACCCACAAACGTATGGCCAACTCATCTTTGACAAAGCAGGAAAGAATATCCAATGTAAAAAAGAGAGTCCCTTTAACAAAAGGTGCTGGGATAACTGGACAGCAACATGCAGAAGGATGAAACTAGACCACTTTCTTACACCATTCACAAAAACAAACCAAAAATGGATAAATTACCTAACTGTGAGACAGGAAACCAACAAAACCCTAGAGGAGACAGCAGGAAAATACCTCTCTGACCTCAGCTGCAGCAATTTCTTACTTGACACATCCCCAAAGGCAAGGGAATTAAAAGGAAAAATGAACTATTGGGACCTCATGAAGATAAAAAGCTTCTGCACATCAAAGAAAACAATCAATTAAACTAAAAGGTAACCAACGGGATGGGAAAAGATATTTGCAAATGACATATTGTACAAAGGGCTAGTCTCCAAAATCCATAAAGAGCTCACCAAACTCCACACCCGACAAACAAACCAGTCAAGAAATGGGCAGAAAACATGAATAGACACTTGTCTAAAAAAGACATGTAGATGGCCAACAGGCACATGAAAAGATGCTCAACATCGCCCCTCATCAGGGAAATACAAATCAAAACCACACTCAGATATCACCTCACACCAGTCAGAATGGCTAAAATGAACAAATCAAGAGACTATAGATGATGGAGAGGATGTGGAGAAATGGGAACACTCCTGCACCGTTGGTGGGAATGCAAATTGGTGCAGCCGCTCTGGAAAACAGTGTGGAGTTCCTCAAAAAATTAAAAATAGACATACTCTATGACCCAGCAGTAGCACTGCTAGGAATTTACCCAAGGGATATAGGAGTACTGATGCATAGGGGCACTTGTATCCCAATGTTTATAGCAGCACTCTCAACAATAGCTAAATTATGGAAAGAGACTAAATGTCCATCAACTAATGAATGGATAAAGAAATTATGGTTTATATGCACAATGGAATACTACGTGGCAATGAGAAAGAATGAAATATGGCCTTTTGTAGCAACATGGATGGAACTGGAGAATGTTATGCTAGGTGAAATAAGTCATATAGAGAAGGACAAACTCCATATGTTTTCACTCCTATGTGGATCCTGAGAAACTTAACAGAAAACATGGGGGAGGGCAAGAAAAAAAAAATGGTTAGAGAGGGAGGGAGCCAAACATAAGAGACTCCTAAAAACTGACAACAAGCTAAGGGTTTATGGGGGGTGGGAGGGAGGGCTGGGTGGGTTATGGTATTGAGGGCACCTGTTGGGATGAGCACTGGGTGCTGTATGGAAACCAATTTGACAATAAATTTCATAATAAAAAATAAATAAATAAAAAATAAATAAAATAAAATAAAATTCAGTGGGCTTAGCTCTGGGAGAACCAGAGGGCAATGGCAAACTGAGTTCCTTCCCTTAAAGAGATGACAAAACAAAGAATTCTGCTGAGATACAGCACAGAAGCAGCAGTTTGAAAAGTGCCTGGGCTATCCTTATAGATTTATTTAACTTCAGCACCTGTGCTGAAAGGGCTGGGAGCTTTAAGAGACTTCTCCAAGAGTAGAAGAGCTGTAACATCACTTGTTTCACCCAGTTTATATATAAGCAAATTTACAGGAACCAGCATGAACATTCTCTACCTATCTTTTTAGACCATGTGCCCCACCCCCACATTCTCCTATGGATCTATCCTATGCAAGCCTCCTCACTCAGCAGTAGTCCCTTCAAAGCAGAGTCTGCCCCAACACACCCTGCAAGCAGCTTTGGCAAAGACCAGTGCCATTCCAAAATGACTCCTGCCATGGGAGAGATAAATGCACACACCAGTGTGCCCATACTCCTAGCAGCCAAACTTATAGCTAGCAGTGCAGAGGGTATCCTGCCAATCAGTGTGACTACAGCCCCAGCAGATGGGCTGAGCAGGTGTTTGGTCTGAATGCTGGCACTACCCACCAATGAGAGTATCTTAGGAAACAAAGCGGAGACAGTATTTTGCAGGTCAGTGCAACTGCAGGCCTAGCAGATGGGCTGAGGGCACGTAGCTAGTTTGACTACTGACAATACCCAACTATAAGTCCCAGGTGGCCCCAAATTGGCCCTTAAATAGCACAAGGACTAAACCCTGTTTATTGCACCCATAACAAGCAAAGTAGGCCACTGAAGCTAACTAAACTGAAGGCAAGGAGCTCAACCACAACAATATGACACATGTGACCCATATAAGAGACATCTCTGAAGCAACTGGTTCTGGTGAACAGGAGACATTGTGCTACAGTGCACCACGGGACCTCTTCTTCATAAGACCAACACTTTAAAGATCAGGACACATAGCTTACTTCCACAAAATATAGAAAAAATACAGAGATTTCAACAATAAGAGAAGACAGAGGAAAGTATCCCAAATGAAAGAAGAGGATAAAATCAGCAAAAGTACTAAATAAAATGGAGATTAAACAACATGCCTAGTTAACAATTTATAGTAATAGTCATAAAGATATTCTGTAGACTTCAGAAGAGTGGGAGATCTCAATCAATCCTTTAACAAAGAGATAAAAAATATTTAAACAATCAGTAGAAATGAAGAATGCAGTAACTGAAATAAAAAAAAATACACTGAAGGGAATCAACAGCAGATTAAAGGAAGCAGAACAGATCAGAGGCCTGGAAGACAGGATAATGAAAAGCAACTAAACTGAATAGCAAAAAGAAAAAAGAATATTGAAAAATGACAGTAGGTTAAGGGAACTAAGTGACATCATCAGGCATAGTAACATTTGCATAATAGGGATCCCAGAAGGAGAAGAGAGAGAGAAGGGGGCAGAAAATTTATTTGAAGAAGTAATAGCTGAAAACTGCTTCCTTCTGGGGAAGGAAATAGACATCTGGACCCAGGAAGCACAGAGAGCCCCCAACAAAATTAACCCAAAGAGTTCTGTACCAAAACACATAATAACTAAAATAGCAAAAAGTAGTGATAAAAATGACTGAAAGAAAGAAAAAAGTTGCATACAAGGGGAACCCCATAAGGCTCTTAGCTGACTTTCCAGCAGAAACATTAAAGGTCAGAAGGGAGTGCCATAATATATTCAAAGAACTGAAAGAAAAAAACAAAAAAACAAAAAAACAAAAAAACCCTGCAACCAAGAATACTCTGCCCAGACAAGTTATCATTTAGAATAGGAGAAATAAAGAGTTTCCCAGAGAACAAAAGTTAAAAAGAGTTCAAAACAACCTTATAAGAAACATTAAAGGAATTATTCAAATGGAAATAAAAAAGCCATAATCAAAAATAAGAAAATTATGAAAGGAAAAATATCTCACAGGTAAATCCGAGTGTATAATAAAAGTAGTAGATTCATCACTTATAAAACCAGTATGAAGATTAAAGCAAAAAAGGGGTAAAATATATTTCATCTATAAAAATTAATCAAGAGATTCAGAAAATAAAATAATGTATGACATATACTTAAAACATGAGGGAGGAGAGTAAATGTTATTGCTTCTAGAATGGGTTCAATCTTAAGCAACCATCAGATTAATATAGACTGGTATGGGCAGGAGATGTTATATATGAAGCTAATGGCAACCACAAATCAAACAATAGAGAAAAAGGAATCCAAGAATAACACTAAAGGAAGTCATCAAACCACAAGGGAAGACAGCAAGAACAGATGAAAGGAACAGAGAACTACAAAAGCAAACATAAATAAGCAACAAAATAGCAATATTTATTTATCAATAATGACTTTATTTGCTCCAATCAAAAGACATAAAGTGATTGAAAGGATAAAAAACAAGACCCACCTAATTGTTGCTTCCAAGAGACTCACTTCAGACCTTAAGATACCTGTAGATTGAAAATGAATGTATAGAAAAATATTAACCATGCAAATGGAAGTGAAAAGAAACCTGGGGTTTCTTTTGAACAAAATAGACTTTAAAAAACAATGACTGGGATTTCTATTTTTGAATAAAAAAGACTTTAAAAAACAAAGACTGTTACAAGAGACAAAGAAACACATTACATCACTATAAAGGAGACAATCCATCAAGAAGATATAATAATTGTAAATATTTATGAACCCAACATGAAACACCAAAATACGTAAAGCAACTGTTAACAAATGTAAAGAAAAAAATTGATAGTAATACAACACTAATAGGGGACTTTAATACCCCACTTACATCAACAGATAGAACATCCAGACAGAAACTCAACAAAGAAACAGTGACTTTCAGTGACACGTTGGACCAGATGGACCTAACATATGTATTTAGAACATTCCACCCAAGGGGCGCCTGGGTGGCGCAGCCGGTTAAGCGTCCGACTTCAGCCAGGTCACGATCTCGCGGTCAGGGAGTTCGAGCCCCGCGTCGGGCTCTGGGCCGATGGCTCAGAGCCTGGAGCCTGTTTCCGATCCTGTGTCTCCCTCTCTCTCTGCCCCTCCCCCGTTCATGCTCTGTCTCTCTCTGCCCCAAAAATAAATTTAAAAAAAGTTGAAAAAAAAATTAAAAAAAAAAAAAGAACATTCCACCCAAAATAGTGGAATATTTACTCTTTTCAAGTGCACGTGGAACATTCTCCAGAGTAGATCACATCTTAGGCCACAAAACAAGTCTCAATAAATTAAAAAAGATTGAAATCATACCATGCATTTTTTCCAAATACGACAGTATGCAGATAGAAATCAATTACAAGAAAAAATCTGGAAAGACCACTAATACATGGAGGCAAAATAACATGCTAATAAAACAATGAATGGGTCAACTAAGGTCAAACAAGAAATCAAAACATACATGGAGACAAAAGAAAATTAAAACACAATGGTACAAAATATTTGGGATACAGAAAAAGCTGTTCTAATAAAGAAGATTGTGGCAATACATGCCTACCTTAAGAAGCAAGAGAAATCTCAAATAAAAAATCTAACCTTACACCTAAAGGAGTTAGAACAAGAAAAGCAAAGCCCAAAGCCAGTAGAAGGAAGGAAATAATAGAGCTTAGAGCAAAGATAAATAATTTAGACTAAAAAAAAAAAAAAAGACTAAGTCAATGAAACCAAGAGCTGGTTCTTTGAAAAGATCAACAAAATTTAGTCAGACCTTTAGCCAGACTCATCAAAAAAAGGAAAAGAGAGAACTCAAATATATAAAATGATAAATGAAAGAAGAGAAATAACAATCAACATCACAAAAACACAATGAATTATAAGAAAATATTATGGAAAACTACATACCAACATATTGGACAACCTAAAAGAGATGCATACATTCATAGAAATTAAAAGCCTTCCAAAATGAATCAGAAAGACATAGAACATTTGAACAGACTGATTTCTAGCAATGAAATGAAATCAGTAATAAAAAAGCTCCCAACAAACAAATTTCCAGGAGCAGATAGGGCTTTACAGGTGAATCCTGTTGAACATTTAAAGATTTAATACCTTTTCTTCTCAAATTATTTCAAAAAATAGAAGAGACAGGAAAGTTTCCAAATTTATATTCAAGGACAGCATTATCCTGATACTGAAACCAGATAAGGAAACCAAAGGAAAAAAAATGCAAACAAACAAAAAAAACCTACAGGTGAATATCTTAGATATACACAGATGCAAATATCCTCAACAAAATATTAGCAAATTAAATCCATCAATACTTTAAAAAAAATCATTCACCATGATCAAGTGATACTTATTCCAGGAATAAAGGTTGGTTCTCTATTCAAAATCAATCAATGTATTACATCAAATTAACAAGAAAAAAGGTAACAATTATATCATCTCAATGGGTGCAGAAAAGGCATTTGACAAAAGTACAGCATCTATTCATGAGAAAAACTCAACAACCAAGTAGATTTAGAGGAAACATGCCTCAACATAATAGAAACATATGAAAAACCCACAACTAATATATATGGTGAAAAATTGAGGGCTTCCCCTCTGCAAACAAGTATAATACAAAGATGTCCACTCATCACTTTTCTTCAACGTATTGAAAGTCCTAGTAATCAGACAAGATTAAGAAATAAAAGGCACCCATTTTCATAAGGAAAAAGTAAAACTTTCACTATTTGCAAATGACACCATACTATATATACAAAACCCTAAAGATTCCACCAAAAACCTGCTAGAACTAATAAATGAATTCAGTACAGAATACAAAATTAATATGCAGAAATCATTTGTATTTTATATATTAATAATGAAGTAGCAGAAAGAGAAACTAGAAAAAAATCCCCTTTACAGTTGCCCCAAAAATAATAAAATACCTAGGAATAAACTAAACCAAAGAGGTGAAATATCCATATTCTGAATACTATAAAATATTGAATTGGGGCACTGGGTGGCTCAGTCAGTTAAGTGTCTGACTTTAGGTCATGACTCAGGTCATGATCTCAACAGTTTGTGAGTTTGAGCCCCACATCAGGCTCTTTACTGACACCTCAGAGCCTGGAGCCTGCTTCAAATTCTGTGCCTCCCTCTCTCTCTGCCCCTCCCCTGCCAGTGCTCTCTCTCTCTCTCTCTCTCTCTCTCTCTCTCTCAAACATAAATAAACATTAAAAAATATATTGATTAATGAAATTGAAGAAAAAAGAAAGGAAATTGAAAATCATACCAACAAATGGAAAGATATTTTATGCTCATGTGTTGGAAGAACTAATATTGTTAAAATGTCCACTACCCAAAGCAATCTTCAAATTTACTGCAATCCCCATCAAAATACCAACAGCATTTTTCACAGAACCAGAACAAATTATCCTAAAATTTGTGTGGAACCATAAAAAAAACCCCAATGGCCAAAGCAAATTTGAGAAAGAAGAACAAAGCTGGAGGTATCACATCCCCAGATTTCAAAATATAGTTACAAAGCTGTAGTAATCAAAACAATATAATACAAGCACAAAAATAGACACCTACATCAATGGAACAGTATAGAGAGCCCAGAAATAAACCAACACATATATAGTCCATTAATCTAGACAAAGAAAGCAAGAATAAGCAATGGGGAAAAGAAAAAAATGGTACTGGGAAAACTGATCAACTACATGCAAAGAAGGAAAATGAATCATTTTCTTACACTATACACAAATATAAACTCAAAATGGAACAAATACCCCAATGTGAGACCTGAAACTATAAAACTCCTAGAAGAAAACATAGGCACTAATTTCCTTGACATTCACTGTAGAAACATTTTTCTAAATATGTCTCCTTGGCAAGAAAAAAAAGCAAAATTAAACTATTGGTAGTACACCAAAATAAAAAGCTTTTGTACAGTGAAAGAAACCATAAGCAAAGCAAAAAGGCAACCTACTGAATGGGAGAAGATATTTGCAAATGGTATATCCAATAAGGGAATCGTATCAAAAACATAAATAATTTATTCAATTTCACACACACACACACACACACACACACACACACACACATACAAATAATCTGATTTAAAAATGTCTGGAGCACCTGAATAGACATTTTTTCAAAGAAGTCATTCAGAGAGCCAACAGCAAAGAACAGATGCTTAGCATCACTAATCACTGGGGAAATGCAAATCAAAACCACAATGAGATATCACCCTATACCTGTCAGAATGGTTAAAATCAGACACACAAACAATAGGTGTTGGTGAGGATGTGGAGAAAAAGGAACCCTCCTGTGCTGTTGTTGAGAATGCAAATTGTCACAGCCATTGTGATAAACAGTATGGAGTTTCCTCGAAAGATTGAAAATAGAATTATATGATCTCCCAATTCTACTGCTGGAAGAAAATTAAACACTAAAGAAAATTAAACACTAATTTGAAACTATACATGACACCTAGGTTTATTGCAGCATATTTATACTAGTCAAGATATGGAAACAATGTGTTTCCATATACACATATAGATATATAATGGAATGTTACTCAGCCATAAAAAAAGAATGAGATCTTGCCATTTGCAACAACATGGATACACCTAGATGTTCTAAGGCTAAGTGAAATTGGTCAGAGAAAGACAAATACCATACGATCTCACTCATATGCAGAATTTAAGAACCAAAACAAATGAAGAAACAAAAAAAGGAGACCAAAAAAACCAAAATCTTAAAGACAGAGAACAAATTTGTGATCGTCAAAGGGGAGACAGGGAGATTGGTGAAATAGATTTAAAAAAATCAAGAGTACACTGTTATTTTATTTTAATTAATTAATGAAGTAATTAATTAATTTACATCAAGTTAGGTAGCATATAGTGCAACAATGATTTCAGGAATAAATTCCTTAATGTCCCTTACCAATTAACCCACCACCCAAAGCCCTCCAGCAACCCTCTGTTTGTTGTCTATATTTAAGAGTCTCTTATGTTTTGTCCCCCTTCATGTTTTTATATATTTTTGCTTCCCTTCCCTTATTCATATGAGTTCATCTGTTTTGTATCTTAAATTCCTCATATGAGTGAAGTCATATGATATTTGTCTTTCTCTGACTAATTTCGCTTAGCATAATACCCTCCAGTTCCATCCATGTAGTTGCAAATGGCAATATTTTATTATTTTTGATTGCTGAGTAATACTCTATTGTATATATATGCCAATTTTTCTTTATCCATTCATCCATCGATAGACATTTAGGCTCTTTCCATACTTTTGCTATTGTCAATAGTGCTGCTATAAACATTGGTGTGCATGTGCCCCTTCAAAGCAGCACACCTGTGTCCCTTGGATAAATACATAGTAGTGCAATTGCTGGGTTGTAGGGTAGGGTTTTTTTAAATTTTTTGAGTAACCTCCATACTGTTTTCCAGAATGACTACACCAGTTTGCATTCCCACCAGCAGTGCAAAAGACAACATCTTTCTCTGCATCCTCACCAACATCTGCTATTGCCTAAGTTGTTAATTTTAGCCATTCTGACAGATGTGAGGTGGTATCTCATTGTGGTTTTGATTTGTTTTTCCCTGATGAGTGATGTTGAGCATTTTTTCATGTGTCTGTTAGCCATCTGGATGTCTTCTTTGAGAAGTGTCTATTCATGTCTTTTGTCCATTTCTTCACTGGATTATTTGTTTTTTGGGGTGTTGAGTTTGATAAGTGCTTTATAGATTTTAGATACTAACCCTTTATCTGATATGCTGTTTGCAAATATCTTCTCCCATTCCTTTGGTTGCCTTTTAGTTTTGCTGATAGTTTCCTTCACTGTGAGCTTTTTATTTTGATGAGGTCCCAAGACTTCATTTTTGCTTTTGCTTCCCTTGCCTCTGGAGACGTGGTGAGTAAGAAGTTGCTGTGGCCGAGGTCAAAGAGGTTTTTGCCTGCTATCTCCTCTAGGATTTTGACGACTTCCTGACTTCATTTAGGCCTCTCATCCATTTTGAGTTTATTTTTGTGTATGGTGTAAGAAAGTGGTCCAGGTCCATTCTTCACTATCGCGGTCCAGTTTTCCCAGCACCACTTGCTGAAGAGACTGTCTTTACTCCATTGGATATTTTTTCCTGCTTTGTCAAAGATTAGTTGGCCATATATTTGTGGGTCCATTTCTGAGTTCTCCATTCTGTTCCATGTATATGAGTGTCTGTTTTTGTGCCAGTATCATACTGTCTTGATAATTACAGCTTTGTAAAACATCTTGAAGACCAGGATTGTGATGCCTCTAGCTTTGTTTTTCTTTTTCAAGATTGCTTTGGCTATCTGGGGTCTTTTCTGGCTCCATACAAATTTTAGGATTGTTTCTTCCAGCTCTGTGAAGAATGCTGGTGTTATTTTGATAGGGATTGCATTGACTATGTAGATTGCTTTGGGTAGTATCAACATTTTAACAATGTTTGTCCTTCCTATCCAGAATCATGGAATATTCTCCCATATTTTTGTTTTTTCTTCAATTTCTTTCATTAGCTTTCTATAGTTTTCAGTGTATAGATTTGTACCTCTTCAGTCAGGATTATTCCTAGGTATTTTATGGCTTTTGGTGCAATTGTAAATGGGATCAATTCCTTGATTTCTTTTCCTGTTGCTTCATTATTGGTGTATAGAAATGCAACTGCTTTCTGTGCATTGATTTTATAGCCTATGACTCTGATGAATATATGGATAAGTTCTATCAGTTTTTGGTGGAATCTCTTGGGTTTTCCAAATAGAGTATCCTGTCATCTGTGAAGAGTGAAAGTTTGACTTCCTCCTGGCTGATTTCGATGCCTTTTATTCCTTTGTGTTGTCTGATTGCTGAGGCTAAGACTTCCAATACTATATTGAATAACAGTGTTGAGAGTGGACATCCCTGTCTTGTTCCTGACCTTAGGGGGAAAGCTCTCAGTTTTTCCCCATTGAGGATGATATTAGCATTGGGTTGTTCATATATGGTTTTTATGATCTCGAGGTATGCTCCTTGATTTCTGCTCTTGTCTTTATTATTTCCTGTCTTCTGCTGGTTTGGGGTTTTATTTACTGTTCTTTTTCTAGCTCTTTAAGTTGTAAGGTTAGGTTGTGTATTGAGACCTTTCTTCCTTCTTTAGGAAGGCCTAGATTGCTATACATTTTCTTCTTATGACCACCTTTGCTGCATCACAGAGGTTTTGGGGCTGTGGTGTTATCATTTTATTGGCTTCCATGTAATTTTTAATTTCCTCTTTAACTTCTTGGTTAGCCCATTCATTCTTTAGTAGGATGTTCTTTAGTCTCCAAGTATTTGTTATCTTTCCAGATGTTTTCTTGTGGTTGATTTCAAGTGGCATAGCGTTGTGGTCTGAAAATATGCACAGTATGATCTCGATATTTTTGTACTTATTGAAGACAAATTTGTGTCCCAGTATGTGATCTATTCTGGAGATCATTCTATGTGCACTGGAGAAGAATGTGTATTCTGCTGCTTTAGGATGAAATGTTCTGAATATATCTGTTTAGTCCATCTGGTCCAGTGTGTCATTCAAAGCCATTGTTTCCTTGTTGATTTTCTGTTTAGATCATCTGTCCATTGCTGTAAGTGCAGTGTTGAAATCCCCTGCCTTTATGGTATTATTATCAATGTTTCTTTATGTTGTTGATTGATTTATATATCTGGGTTCTCCCTTCTTTGGAGAATAAATGTTTACAATTGTTAGGTCTTCTTGGGGGATAGACCCCTTAATCATGATATAATGCCCTTTTTCATTTCTTGCTACAGTCTTTAAAGTCTAGATTGTCTGATATAAGTATGGCTACTCCAGCTTTCTTTTGTTGACCATTAGCATGATAGATGGTTCTCCATTCCCTTGCTTTCAATCTGAAGGTGTCTTTAGGTCTAAAATGGGTCTCTTGTAAACACCATATATATGGATCTTGTTTTCTTAGCCATTTTGTTACCCTATGTCTTTTGATTGGAGCATTTAGTCCATTGATGTTTAGAGTGAGTACTGAAAGATATGACTTTATTGCCATTATGTTGCTTGTAGAGTTAGAGTTTCTGGTGGTGTTCTATGCTCCTTTCTAGTCTTTGTTGCTTTTGGTGTTTTTGTTTTTGTTTTGTTTTGTTTTTTCATCTTTTCTCCCCTCAGAGACTCCCCCTTAAAATTTCTTGCAGAGCTGGTTTAGTGGTCACAAACTCCTTTAATTTTTGTTTGTCTGAGAAACTTTTTATTTGTCATTCTATTTTTAATGACAGCCTTGCTGGATAAAGAACTCTTGGCTGCATATTTTCCTGATTCAACACATTGAATATATCCTACCACTCCTTTCTGGCCTGCCAAATTTCTGTGGACAGGTCTGCTGTGAACCTGATCCATATTCCCTTGTGGGTTAAGGTCTTTTTTTCCCTTGCTGCTTTCATGATTGTTTTCTTGCCTGAGAATTTTGTGAATTTGACCCTGATATGTCTTGTTGACGGTGGGTTTTTTTTTAATCTAATAGGAGTTCTCTGTGCTTCCTTGATTTTGATGTCCGTGCCTTTCCCCAGGTTGGGAAAGTTTTCCTCTATGATTGGCTCACATAAATCTTCTACCCCTTTTACTCTGCCTTCATCTTCTGGGACCCCTATTATTCTGATGTTGTTTCTTTTTAATGAGTCACTGAGTTCTCTAATTTTTATAGCATGCTCTTTTGCCTAGTCTTCCTCCCTTTTTCTGTTTCATTATACTCCATAAATTTGTCCTCTATATCACTGATTCCCTGCTCTGCTTCATCCATCCTTGCTGCCGTGGCATCCATTCAAGTTTGCAGCTCAGTTATAGCATTTTTTATTTCATCCTGGCTAGTTTTTGCTTCTTTTATCTCCACAGAAAGGGATTCTAATCTATTTTCAACCCCAGCTAGTATTCTTATTATCAGGATTCTAAATTCTGGTTCAGATATCTTGCTTGTGTCTGTGTTGATTATGTTCCTGGCTGTCATTTTTTTGTTGTTGTTGTTCTTTCTTTCAGGGTGAATTCCTTCGCTTTGTCATTTTGAAGGAAGAAAAGGAATTAACAAAGTAAAAAAATAAATAATTAATAAAGAAATAAAAACAACACAAAAAATCAAATAAAGGATTCTAGATCCTAGGTGTGTTTTGGTCTAGTTGTTGAAAGAGGCTTGACAGATTAGAGAAAAAAAGGGAAACATAAGAAAAGAAAAAAAGGGGGGAAAGAAAGAAAAACATTTGAAAATTTAAAAAAATGAATACAATAAAATAGAATCAAATGAAATGCTTAAAGTACAATTGAATTTTTAAAAATTACAAAAAAGTAAAAATATAGCAGAAAAAATTTAAAGAAAAACATTTTTACTAAAAAGAAAATAAAAATAATTTTTTCTCTTCTGTATTCAAGAATAAGTAAAGAAAAGGAAAAAAATGAATACATGGTCTAGAAACAGAATGCAATACGATTGGAATTACATCCATTTTCCCCTAGAAGTCAAACTATGAAGCACTTGAATCCCAAAACTAAGCCATCAGAGAGACTTGTGTTCCTCAAAAGCAAGATTGGCTCAGTTGGGCAGGGCTTAGTGTAATGGCTCTGTTCTCCATTAGATGGAGCTGCTTAGCTTACTGGAGTGGATTGTTTTGGTGCATGTAAGCATGTAAGCACATGCGTGGGAGGGATGAAAATGGTGTCACCCAGCTCCCCAATCTCTAGTGTCTTAACTCTGTGCTCTCCCCAACCGGCAATCAAGCACCTCTCCTTTGTCTTCAGCTTCCATCCATGCTCCACTTCTACACTGTCCGTGACCAAGCCATCAGTCTGCCAAGTGGCACCTCCCTCCTGAGTTTTACCTCAGATGGGGCTGTTTTCCAACCCCTCACTTCTGAGGGACTGTGGCTTTGATTTGCTCAGACCATCTGGAGGAGGGTCTCACTGAGCAATGGCCAGGTGCTGGCCCAACCCCAGAAATGTTCATGAGACTGTGCTGCTGGCAATGCCCAGAGACTGTGGCTGGGTGCCAGCCCATCCCCCCAAAAAAATCACACAATCATGTAGCAGCAGCATTTCAGGGATTATGGTAAATAATAACACACATCTGGGGCTAGGCTTCACCCTTAAAGTCCTTGTTTCAACACGAGGAAATGTGGTTGTTCTCCGGGGTCTTCTAGGACTTTTGCCTGTGGGGAGACTGCACCACATCTACCAAGTGTTCTCCCAACAGGGGAACTATCACTCCCCATGTGGCCTGAGGTCCCCTTGGACTTTGGTCTTTGCTCCTGGGGATTCACCCTTCCCACCAGAGTACCACCAGTATCCAGCTTGGAGTTTCAGACTCTGCACTCTCCCTGTTTATAGAGTCTTAATGGAATTTAAACGCTCTCCTTTCTCATCTATCCCTTTTTGTTCAGACCCTTGTGACTATTTCCACTTTCTCTTTCTCTCCAATTGCTTCTGGTGAGGGGGGATGCTTTTCCCATACTCTCCCCCAATCTCTGTCCTCTCTTTGTAAGCAAAAACAGCTCCCTGCCCCCTGCAGCTTATTTTTCTCCCAGTTCAGCTCTCTATGCCACATACCTGCTGAGTTCTGTGGTTCAGATTGTGCAGATTGTTGTGTTAATCCTCAAATCATGACCTAGATAATGTATGTAAATGTTCTATGTAATATGCCAACTATTATTAACAATTATCATTTGCTATAATGCCCCAGGATGAAGGGACTGAAAAAAGGAAATTCCTTGGTGCACTGAGAATTCACTTAGAAAAAGGATCAGATGAGAAATGGTCTGGCAAAAGACTCTTATTCTGACTTGCCCTTTTTAGATTTTAGAGTTAGGTCATTTACAAAATCCTTAAAGTCAAAATCCTCTAAACACCAAAGGGAATAATTCCATAAAATTGTAAGGCTAAACTTATCTGTTAATGTGACATGGGCAAAGAAGTTTGTTTGCTGTAAAAAAAAAAATTGCTTCTGCAATAAGTTGCCATTCCATGCAAAACAAAACTTCAGATGCCCAGCCAAAATCTAGATATCTCCGAATCTAATTTAATGTCATCAAATCCAGAAAGATTTGCTCATATTATTGTTTCACACAGAACACATCTCCAGTAGATCTGGGTTTGTCTGGCTTATCGAGGTTTGTCCAGACTAGGAATGTGCTGCTTCCTGTTTCCTTATTGGCAACCTGTTTACTTCAGTCTTTTACAAAAACAGTATTTGAAGGCTTAGGAGGACATAGAATGATTCAAATTTGCAAAAACATTATTGGCTGGTGCATTCATATTCTGTCTTGTTCTTGTGTTTACAGTCCTCAAACTTCAAACCTTAAGTCCAAGAAACTGTATAATGTAGAAACTGTGTAAGTCGTGAAGTGTCAAGTAGCCCTTGATTTTAAATTGGCATGGTACCAACTCTAAAGTGAAGAATTTTCTTATCAATGCCTTTTATACTTTCTCCCATGGAAAGAAACAACTTAGTTTTGTGACCCCCCAATCTTTTTCATGTTTTTTGCTCTGGTTGGAATTGTCAAAGTTATAGCTTTATAAAAAAAAACAAAACATGTACAAATTGGAGAGTTAAATAAAACAAGAATCTCAGAAGTATGTTCCAAATCTGGAAATTTCAGGCCAATATTTATAATTAATAAAATAATCTTTTTTTCTGAATTAAAGTTATTTTTGTACTTTCCCAAGGAATAACAGTGATAACACTAATTGATAGAAAGTCAAAACCCATACATTTCTGAAAAACAGAAGTGTCATAATGCTGTCACAAGGCCTTATGTATTAATAAAACAAGGAGGCCCTTTTGTGGTATCACTTGCCTAGAAATATCTCATTTACCTCAATGAGATTACCTCATTGCTTGAAGTCTTTCCTTTGGGAAGCTGGTGGAGAAATGTGAGCTACTATTAGACAAATGGGCAAGTAAACTAAGACTATGATAAAAAAAAAAAAAGAGCAGCAACTGGGTAAGTTTTAATGGAGAAGAAAAGTTTCCACAGAATTAACATGACAATATTAGGAATGTGAGATCGGAAGAGGGAAAAAAGTTTCCTTCTTTCATTAATTCAACAAGTATTTGAAAAGTTGTTAGGCTTTAGTAATATATAGTTTCCACTCAAAAAGTTAACAGTAGAGGAAAACATAAACAGGTAATTTAAATATTCTATCTGGCATACTACAATAGGAGTAGTGCGATAATGTATAGGAACACAAGAGGAGGGGCACCTACACATCAGTTTCCTGGAGGAGGTGAATTCTGTACTATGACATTTCTGTTATCTAGGCAAAGAGAGGAATGGCAGAGGTAGAGGAAACAGCATGCTCTCCCAATCACCTCAAGGCTGCATTTCAGAAGAGCTTCAGTGAGTTCAATATAGTTGCAGCAGACTATTAGGAAGATAACTAGAAATGAGGTTAAGCATGGACTCAATCCCTGAAAGGCTTTTCCAGCTTTGCTAAGAATTGAACTTTAACCTAAGGGTAATAGGCACAATGTGTTTTCCAAAACCTTATGGGAAGAGGCAGCAACTTAGAGTGTTTAAGATTGTGGACTGTCTGTTTAGGAAACTGAGGTATCCTTCTATAAAATGTGATAATCATAATAAAACCCATTCATAAAGTTGTTGAAATAATTGAACAGTTTAAACTACATAAAGGACTCAGAACAGTGCCTGGAACATGGTTAACCTCTCAGTAAGTTTGAGATATTAGAATTATGATGTGTTTCAATGTAGGGAATGATATTATTAGACTGGTCTTGTGAAATGATCACATTATCTCAGAAGGAAGAATGGTTTTATAGTTTATGCAATAGTGTGAGGGTATTCAAAATGGAGGAAATTTGAATTGTGTGTGTTTTGGTTGTGGGTAAAGGATGAGGTGGTGTTCAGAGTAAATACTTTGTTGAAGTGAAAAGGTAAAGCTTTTGAATTTTAAAACTGAAGAGAACCATTATATGATCATTTAGCTTTAAGATAAAAGTTAACTGAGCCCTAGAAAGGCTAAAGGACTTAAAGTCCTGCAGCTGATGGTAATAAACATCAGGTTCTTTGGATCATAGTCCACACTTTCATTCTACTTTTGTTTTTGTTTTTTTTTTTCAACATTTATTTATTTTTGGGACAGAGAGAGACAGAGCATGAACGGGGGAGGGGCAGAGAGAGAGGGAGACACAGAATCGGAAACAGGCTCCAGGCTCCGAGCCATCAGCCCAGAGCCAGACGCGGGGCTCGAACTCAGGGACCGTGAGATCGTGACCTGGCTGAAGTCGGACGCTCAACCAACTGCGCCACCCAGGCGCCCCTCTACTTTTGTATCTCATGAGAGAGGTACGTCTACAATGACTAAGTTTGTTCTTTAGGCTCTTTGTGGTAAATCTCACTCAAGCTACAGGAAACATGGTACCTTGCATTTAATAATCTCCCCAGGCACTATCCCCATGTACTTGAATGATTTTTGTTGACTTTGTTTTTTATCTTCTATTTCAAAAGATCAAAGGAGTTCTTAGTTGAGGATATTCTATTTTCCAATTTCTGACTAAATCCTTTTTTACATAATTAAACACAAACTACCTTCTTGAATACAAATGTTTGTTAGGAATGCAGGTAATCTGGCAAATGTTTATTTCACAGAGAGCATCCCATAATATAACATTTTAAGAACTGCTTCAAGGGGCGCCTGGGTGGCGCAGTCGGTTGAGCGTCCGACTTCAGCCAGGTCACGATCTCGCGGTCCGTGAGTTCGAGCCCCGCGTCAGGCTCTGGGCTGATGGCTCGGAGCCTGGAGCCTGTTTCCGATTCTGTGTCTCCCTCTCTCTCTGCCCCTCCCCCGTTCATGCTCTGTCTCCCTCTGTCCCAAAAATAAATTAAAAAAAAAAAGTTGGAAAAAAAAAAGAACTGCTTCAAGATTACTATTTTTCACTGTCAAATATAGGGAGCAATTTTTCTGCTACTTCAATAAAGGAAATTAGAGTAAGGTAAACTTTTGGGCCTCTGGTTCCACCTCTTTTTGTTGATACATTGTTCATCAGAACTGCACAAATGGCCTTATGCATCACTGTGTTGGATCGTGGAATTATGGGGCTTGATGCCAGTACTGTTTGTTCTGTGCCTTTACGTAAATGATTTGATCCCTTTTTTGACCCATCTATAAAATGAGAAAGAATGAGTGATTTATAAGCATAGCTCTCTAATGTGACATGACACAACACAATTAAGAGACTTTTAACTCAGAGATTTGAATTCAAAATAGTACTTGCTATATTACTTTTTTAATACCTTTAAAAATGATTGGTTGGAAATAATGTAATACTTTCAAAAGGGTTCTTGGGGTTAACATATACATATATAATAGAAAATTTATTATATTGGTCTATTCACATCTATCTCTTGCCACTACTGGGGTGTCATGTCAGTGAGGGCTGCTAATAAAAATATTGCCAACCAGAACCATGAACACCAACTGAATTGCCTTCTCCAGATCAAACAGGCTGATAAGCAGGAGTGAAATAATTTCAAAGGAAAATGGACATTTGCCGTATAAGCTTACCAGCTCAATTTGCACTTACCTCTACAGTTTGTTGGAAAGGTGGAAATAGGGCCTCCTGCCTCTGGTAAGGGGCTTTTTGTATTATCCAGTGCTAATTGGAAAACTCTCATTTTTAGCATCCAGAATAGGTTAATACATAATAACCAGGGAGACCCAGTGCAAAGTTGGTGGTTAATGTTTGTTTACTTAAGGAGGATGTCCAGGCTAAAAGGTTTTATTTCACATGTGTGTAGGAGTAGAAAGGAGGATGGATGTAAGGAAACATTTTCAGCAGAATAGCAGACCTTAGGAAAAAGCTGTTTGGGGGTTTTAAGAGTATAAAGGTATTATTGAGCTAATATTTTCATCACTTATTATAATTAATTTATTTACAATTATAAATTATTTGTAATTAATTGTTCATAAATATTTTATTTATGATTTATTGCAAATGTATAATTAATTGCTTATAATTAATTATTAAGTACTTCTTATTTATAAATGTATGTACCATCAAAGATTTTCTTAATAACTTGCTGGATATAGCAGAGTGGAAATAGTAGAATCCTGATGGTAATGCATTTTAAGGGGTTGTATCCATTACCTAGAATAGAGAATATACTCTGAAAGTCAGTCATTGTGCTATACACTTAGTCATTTTGAGGAAGAGTGGTTCATTCATTTAAGACAGATCCTTGAAAGATTCTAAAATTAGAACTAATCACTGCCTTTGACTAACTTTTATTTTGGTAGGTAAAACAGCTCTCTCCCCATATCTTTTCCATTATTAATTAATTTGAATAAATTGTCAGTATTCGTTTATTTATATTCATTTATTGTCAGTGTTAAATGTGACTAAAAAACCCATAACTTACTATTCTCATTTTTTTTCTTTTTTTGCATTGAGTTGGGTTCTAACATCAACTTTTTAACTATAGCTCTGTGAACTTAGGCAAGTCATTTAATTTCTTACTTTCTAAGTTCTGCAGTGTGGGACACAGGGAAGGCTGGTGGGAAGATCACAGGCTTTGAAAGTTTGTAAGCCTAGGAATGACGTGATTTGGCTTACCCTTTAAAAGGATCACTTTGTCTTCTATGTTTGGAGGCTATTGCAAAAATTCAAGTAAAAGATGATATAAACTCAAATTAGGGTGGTAGCAAGAAACATGGTATGAAGTAGTCACATTCTGGATATATTTTGAACATAGAGTTTAAGTTTTCTTGTTAGATTATTTGTGGAACATGAGCGAAAAGAGGAGCCAGAGATACTTACAGAATTTAGGGCTTCAGAAGCTGAAATTATGGATTTATAGCAGCTGACATGGAAAGGTTGCAGGTGAAATAACTGGTGTGTACCTATATGGGTGTGTTTGGGGGGGGGGGGAATGCTTGGCAGCCCAGCTTTGACACATTAAATTTGACATTCCACTCATTTTTTTTTTTCACATTTTGGACAGAAGTCTTAGCCGAACAACCTCAAATCTGCTAGGCAAAGCACTAATGAAAAAAATGTGAACATTAGATTCTGACAGATCTCGACTCCAGTGCCATTTCCTCCACATATTGGCTGTTGGAATTTGGGCAAGACCTTATGTGAGTGAGTTTCATCTTCAGTTTCTCTGAAACGAACACAGTGGTATATGCAATTGTATCTATGTTTATGAGGATAAATGAGAAACCATAAATGAAACAACTGGCACACGGTATATAATTTTAAAATGTTGGGGCGCCTGGGTGGCTCAGTCGGTTGGGCGTCTGACTTCGGCTCAGGTCACGATCTCGCCATCTGTGAGTTCGAGCCCCGCGTCGGGCTCTGGGCCGATGGCTCAGAGCCTGGAGCCTGCTTCCGATTCTGTGTCTCCCTCTCTCTCTGCCCCTCCCCTGTTCATGCTCTGTCTCTCTCTGTCTCAAAAATAAATTAACGTTAAAAAAAATTTTTTTAAATGTTATTTATCATTATTATCATCATCATCATCATCATCATCAATGATAGGAAATATTTTTCTATGCATAGTTAGTGAGTTTTGACTTTCCAGATGCTATTCTAAACTCTGCTCTCAGTTTCTCCCACATATTTTAAACCACAGAGAAGTTTTTCTTGTGCCTGCCTATTGTCTTTCATTAATTGGTACTATATGCTGTTCCTCCTTATTCTGTTACTTGTATCCTTCTCAAATGCACACTTTTCCCTCAATGGAACCCAAGCCTTAAAGTCCAAATTCGTAGATTTTCTTTACTGGTAGCTATTTAATATAATTAATATATTAATACTGACTTGTATGTAATAGACAAAAGGCAAGAAAAATAGGGTAAAGCCATATTCCTAATGTCCTTCTGTAAGAAATGATGGTAGTAAAGGTGGCATCTTCACATCTTGAGAGTAAGCTGGAAGCTAGAATCATAAATGTTCAGCTACTCTGGCCTAGAGGATTGAAGGACAACACTGAGAAAAATCACCAGGGCCAGCAAGAGTGAACTTTGGGAGGTCCACATCAGTGGATGTCTCTCATCTTCTTTTTACTAAGGCCTCACCTATTTGAGGATCTTGTTCTTATGCAGAATTCTTCCTTCTAATTTCCCTTATGAAAGACCAAATCAGGTCTGTAGCAGAAACCTGTATAATAAACTCCCATTCCCTTACTACTGGGGCTTTCATCAGCATCGAATTTCCATTTTTTTTCTTTGATTTTGGTATATATGAGTTTTCCATTCTATATAGAGAGATCAGCTAGGAAAGTACAGTACAATGGGGCACATGGGTGGCTCAGTGGGTTAAGCCTCTGACTTCGGCTCAGGTCATGATCTTGCTGTTCATGAGTTCAAGCCCTGCACTGGGCTCTGTGCTGACAGCTTGGAGCCTGGAGCCTGCATCAGATTCTGTGTGTGTCTCTGTTTCTGCCCCTCCCCTGCTCACACTCTGTTTCTCTCTCTCTTTCAAAAATCAACAATTAAAAACAATTTTAAAAAAAACTACAGCACATGTGTGCACACACATACATATTTATATAGAGCTCAGGATTTGTTGGTGCTTGTAAGGACGATTTCTGCACTAATAGTCTGCCTTTTGCCTGGAACACCAAAATAATTCCCCCTGAAACAAATACTAACATGAATTTTCTACTTATTTTCTTCCTTCACTGTTTAAGATTTCCTATTGCAACAAGCCAAATAAATTTTGTATTCAAATTTCATAGTATGCTGTATAATGAGCTCGTGAATGGACCTCCACGAGACAGGTTTAAGAAGTCTTTACCTACCAAAACAAAACAAAAACACAATGGAATTAACTGGAAAATAATCAATATAATTCTATGAAAATAATTAACAAAAACATTAGCTTTTTTTCCATTTGAGATGCAGATTTCTTTATTTGAATATTTTACTTTGCAAAATAAGGACAGAATTTAAAGATTTGTTGATAGCAAATAGAGGACAATAATTTTAGTTTTGGCATTAGTATACTTTTATTTAATTTTTTTTGAATTTAAAATAATGTTGACATTTCTTAGAATGTGGAGTTATAAAAATGTTTCCTAAGGTTGTTTAAATCAGCAAAAGAAACAATCAAGCAAAAGAATTGTTGCATGACATAATTGTAAACTCAGTTGATATGGTAAAAGGAGAGATAATAAGAAGAAATTTAGAAAAAATAGATCATTAAAAATAATAGCTGTTGTTTCGAAAAGATAAACAAAACACTGGCACCTGGATGGCTCAGTCCGTTAGGTGTCTGACTTCAGCTCAGGTCATGATCTCACAGTTCATGAGTTCAAGCCCCACTTCAGGCTCTGTGCTGACAGCTCAAAACCTGGAGCCTGCTTTGGATTTTGTGTCTTCCCTTGTCTCTGCCCCTCCCTTGCTCACACTCTGTCTCTCTCTCCCAAAAATAAATAAAAATTTTAAATTAAAAAAAAGAACAGATATACCAAACTGATGAACCTTTAGCTAAACTTAAAAGGGGGGTGGGGGGAGAGGACTCAAATAAAATTAGAAATAAAAGAAGAGGTATTATACCTGATACCACACAAACACAAAGGATCATAAGAGACTACTATGAATAATTATAGAACAAAAAATTGGACAACCTAGAATATATGGCTAATATGAATCCTTCACAATAAGTCTAGGGTTGTGTTTCAGTCAGCTGTCTCTGTGTTTGGGGGGGGGGGGGTTCGTTAGCCAGCTAAGAATTGTTTCTCTATTTATAACAGTCCTGCAGTAGTTGTGAGTTAAAACCCCACTTACCACCAGAGCCAGATGATCAAAAGGCATCCCGTGGGGGGCTACTTCAAAAAAATGGGATGCCAGATGAGTGCACAAGTACTCCTTCCCCAAAAATACCAACGACCTGGGGTAAGGCAAAAGAAGAATACAAATATTGTGCCCACCAGTCTTTATCCATGGAAAACACCTTAGTAGGATTTTAGATGTTTATCAAATCAGAAAGCTGTCCCTAAATCTGAAGCTCTAAGATTGGTAAATAGGCTTTTTTTCCATAGAAAGACTGGGGTGTGCTAGTCTGCTGTCTTTGCACTGTGTCCTGTGGTTGGAAGCTGTCCAAGAACTCTTTTTATTTGCTACCATCCCATGGGACCATGAATACAATCCTGCTGGCCACTAGAGCCAGGAAATCAAGAGACATTCCCTGGGAGGCAAGTCATATAGCCAGGGTACAAGACATAAAAACTGGGTAACCAGACACAAGCACAGTCTTCCCTTTCAGAGATAATGGCTCTCTGGGGAGACAACTGAGGGAGTGCAGGATAATAACATCAACCTACCAAGGTCTCTGGAGAGTATTATAGTCAGCTCTAGATGTGTTTTTAATTAAAGCCTGCACCTCAGGCTGAACCTATGAAAATAAGCTAATAAGCCAATAAGCTCTTTTACCAAAAGACTGGGTACTTCAGTCTGTTGCCTTTCTGCTGTGCCCTGTGTGTGGTAGCTGGTTAATAATTTTTTCTACATTTATTACAGTCCTGAGGGACCTGTAAGTATAATCTCTGCTGGAACCAGAACTAGGTAACTTAGAGATGTCTTTTAGGTAGGAAATGCAAAAATTGGGGCACCAGACAAGTGTACAAGTTCCTTTCCAAGAGATACAGGTGATCTGAAGTGGGACAGAGGGACAGTGCAAAGATGGCACCTCCAGCCCCTGAGATGGAAAGTATTTCAGTAGGTTTCTAGATGTGTGATAAACTAGGCACTTGGGTGCAGACAGAAAACATAAAAATGGCAGTTTACATAATACTGGGGGCAAACAAGAGACATATATATTCATACTGATTTTGGAGCACATTGTGAGGACTTCTCTGTAAATGAGGGAGCTGGCAGGTGCCAATACCCTCCCTTATCCCCCAACATAACACAGAGCCACCTGTGAAAGGCGAGGCTACACAGACACATGCTGCCAACATGCTAGCAGTGTGCCATTCCCACAAGTTCTCCTGAATACTAGCCCACTCCAAGCCTGCTAGTCTCAGTTCTGGGCTCAGCACAAATTTGTTTAAAGCTGTGCATGTGCCATACCAGAAGCTGAGTGCACAGCTGCCAAGTACTCCGAGCACATTAGTCACATTGTATCCAGCTATGAACTCCCAGTTGCCAGGCACACAGCTGCAGCCGGGCACCTGGCCCAGCCATGCTCAGCCATCATTGCATGCCACACCTAGGCTTCTGGCTCTGGCAGACCCAGAACACAACCCCTCTTGTTGCAGTGCTTTTGGGGATCCTATATAGAGGTAGTGGTCCAGCACAAATTTTGTTAACACCACAGCTCCATGCTCACCTTCCCCAGCAGGCATGTCCCCCTTACGCATGGCCTGCCTGAGGCCCACTAACACCAAAGGGAACAAACACAGCTCACAAAAGGCAGAGTCAGTGCAGATGACTTCACTAAAAGTAGAAGCAACTCAAACAGCACATCAGGGCCAAAGAAATACACACAAGATAGTGTCCTAAAGTATCAGGTTATGCTAAAGAGGGAACACTGCACTGCATGGCGCTCTAGGACGTCTTATTCATAAAGGCATTACATTCAAAGGCAGAAGACACAGTTGACATTTTTTAACACACAGATACAGAGAGGCAGACAAAATGAGGCGACAGAGAAATGCATCTCAAATAAAAGAACAGGACAAGGCCATGGCTTCAGATCTAAGAAAAATAGATATAATTAACAAGGCTGATAGACAATTTAAGGAAATATTTATAAGTATGTCCACTGGATTTGAGAAAAGAGTGGAAGACATGAGTGAGAGGCTTAATAGAAAAATAAGGAATAACATGGCAGAGATAAAAGGCACAATAAATGAAAGGTGAAACACACTTGATGGAATGAACAGTAGGGTGGAAGAAACAGAGGAATGCATTAGTGACCTGGAAGACAGAGTAATGGAAAGTAAGTAACATAAACCAGAAAGAGAGAACAAAAGAGAGAAAAGAATTATATAAAATGAAAGTAGAATTAGGGAACTCAATGACTCCATCAAGCATAATAGCATTTGTACTATAGGAGTCTCAGGAGAAGAAGATGGAGAAGGGGTGAAGATAATTTTTTTGAAGAAGTAATAGCAGAAAACTTTCCTAACGTGGGGAAGGAATCAGATACCCAGATCCAGGAGGCACAGAGAAACCCCAACAGAATCAACAAAAGCAGACCAAATCCAAGGCATATTGTAATTAAGTTGGCAAAATATACTGGTAAAGAAAAAAAATCTTAAAACCAGAAATACAAAAGAAGACAGTAACTTACAAGGAAAAACCCATAAGGCTAGCAGGGGATTTCTCAGCAGGCACTTTCCAAGCCAAAAGGAGTGACATGATGTATTCAAAGTGCTGAGTGGGAAAAATCTGCAACTAAAATTTAGAATATAAGGAGAAATAAAAAGTTTCCCAAACAAAACCTACAGGAGTTCATGGCTACTAAGCCAGCTCCTCAAGAAATATTTTAAAAAGGACACTTTGAGTAGAAAGGAGAGACCAAAAGTGACAGTATTAAAGATAGGAAGCACAAAAGCAGTAAAAGTGAATACTTCTGTTAAAAATCAGTCAAGGAACTCACAAGATAAAAGGATGTAATATATGACAGCTTATAACACGTTGCTACAAAAGCCCATATTTCATTCTTTCTCATTGCCATGTAGTATTCCATTGTGCATATAAACCACAATTTCTTTCTCCATTCGTCAGTTGATGGACATTTAGGCTCTTTCCATAATTTGGCTATTGTCGAGAGTGCTGCTTTAAACTTTGGGGTAAAGCGCCCCTATGCATCAGCACTCCTGTATCTCTTGGGTAAATTCCTAGCAGTGCTATTTCTAGGTCATAGGGTAGATCTATTTTTAATTTTTTGAGGAACCTCTACACTCTTCCAGAGTGGCTGCACCAGTTTGCATTCCCACCAACAGTGCAAGAGGGTTCCCATATCTCCACATCCTCTTCAGCATCTATAGTCTCCTGATTTGTTCATTTTAGCCACTCTGACTGGTGTGAGGTCATAACTGAGTGTGGTTTTGATTTGTATTTCCCTGATGAGGAGCGATGTTAAGCATCTTTTCTTGTGCCTGTTGGCCATCTGGATCTTTTCTTTAGAGAAGTGTCTATTCATGTTTTCTGCCCATTTCTTGACTGGATTATTTGCTTTTCGGGTGTGGAGTTTGGTGAGCTCTTTATAGATTTTGGAGACTAACCCTTTGTCTGATATGTCATTTGAAAATATCTTTTCCCATTCTGTCTGTTGCCTTTTAGTTTTGTTGATTATTTCCTTTGCAGTGCAGAAGCTTTTTATCTTCATTAGGTCCCGTAGTTCATTTTTGCTTTCAATCCCCTTGCCTTTGGGCATGTGTCAAGTAAGAAATTGCTGCGGCTGAGGTCAGAGAGGTTTTTTTCCTGCTTTCTCCTCTAGGGTTTTGATGGTTTCCTGTCTCACATTCAGGTCCTTTATCCATTTTTGGTTTGTTTTTGTGAATGGTGTAAGAAAGTGGTCTAGTTTCATCCTTCTGCATGTAGTTGTCCAGTTCTCCCAGCAGCATTTGTTAAAGAGACTGTCATTTTTCCATTGGATGTTCTTTCCTGCTTTGTCAAAGATGAGTTGGTCATACATTTGTGGGTCTAGTTCTGGGGTTTCTATTCTATTCCATTGGTCTATTCTATTCTATTCCATTGTGTCTGTTTTTGTGCCAATACCATGCTGTCTTGATGATGGCAGCTTTGTAGTAGAGGCTAAAGTCTGTGATTGTGATGCCTCCTGATTTGGTCTTCTACTTCAAAATTACTTTGGATATTTCGGGCCTTTTGTGGTTCCGTACAAATTTTAGGATTGCTTGTTCTAGTTTGAGAAGAATGCTGGTGCAATTTTGATTGGGTTTGCACTGAATGTATAGATAGCTTTGGGTAGTATTGACATTTTGACAATATTTATTCTTCCAATCCATGAGCACGGAATGCTTTTCCATTTCTTTATATCTTCTTCAATTACCTTCATAAGCTTTCTATAGTTTTCAGCATACAGATCTTTTACATCTGTGGTTAGGTTTATTCCTAGGTATTTTATGCTTCTTGGTGCAATTGTGAATGGGATCAGTTTCTTTGTCTTTCTGTTGCTTCATTGTTACTGTATAAGAATGCACCTGATTTCTGTACATTGATTTTGTATCCTGCAACATTGCTGAATTCATGTATCAGTTCTAGCAGACTTTTGGTGGAGTCTATCAGATTTGCCAAGTGTAATATCATGTCATATGCAAAAAGTGAAAGCTTTACTTCATCTTTGCCAATTTGGATGCCTTTGATTTTCTTTTGGTGTCTGATTGCTGACGCTAGCACATCCAACACTATGTTAAACAAGAGCAGTGAGGGGCGCATGGGTGGCTCAGTCGGTTAAGCGTCCAACTCACGGATCTCGTGGTCCGTGAGTTCGAGCCCCGCGTCAGGCTCTGGGCTGATGGCTCAGAGCCTGGAGCCTGCTTCTGATTCTGTGTCTCCCTCTCTCTCTCTGCCCCTCCCCCGTTCATGCTCTGTCTCTCTCTGTCTCAAAAATAAATAAAACGTTAAAAAATTTTAAAAAATTGGAAACAGCCCCAGGGACTAAACTAAAAAGGGAGAAAGGAGAAAGGAAAGGGTTTAAATTACATTAAGACTGTAAACAAGGGGAGCGCAAAGGCTGCAACTCCGCAGCTTGATACCTGGCAGTGCTCTGGTGGGAAAGGTGAATCTCCAGGAACAGAGTGGGGTCTGGGAGGTTCTTGGGTCACACGGGGAAAAGAGGTTCCACTGCTGGAAGGACACTTGGGAAAGACTGTTGAAGCCACCTGGTCCCATCAGACCCCAGAAGGCAGACACATTTGCTGGTGCTGGGGCAAGGTTGCTGAGGGTGAAGCCTGGTGTCAGATGTATGTTGCAATTTTCCACGGTCCCTGAAACGCTGAGGCTACACTGTCTCGCGATTTTCTTGGGGGGTGGGCTGGCACCTGGCTGCAGTCTCGGGGCACCAGGAATAGCAGGATCCACCGGGGGTTCCCAGGTGCAGCTAACATTTGGCCATTGCTCATTCAGCCATCGCTCGGTGATACCCTCCCACAGAGGGATGTAGCTGGTCAAAGTCGCAGTCCTTTGGAAGTAAGGGGCCAGGGAAAACAGACACATCTGAGACAAAACTTGGGAGAGAGGTACTGCCTGGGGCCTGGTCACAGAGAGTGGAAAAGCAGGGAGTGGACGAGAGCTGAAGACGGAGGACCAGTGCATAACTGCTGATCCGGAAGAACAGACTGAGTGCCTGGGTGGCGCCATTTTTCACCACTCCAGAGCATGCAATGTGCACCGACAAGCACCACAACAATCCACCCCAGTAGGCTAGCAGCACCATCTAGGGGAGAGTGGAGCTGTTACACCAAGCCCTGCCCAACTGGGCCAACTTCACTCTTCAAGAACACAAACCTCACCACCGACTTAATCTATGGACTATAAAGAGCTACATGGACTAACCTCTAGGGGAAACCAAAGCAATTTCAGTCCTACTTCAATCTGTTAGCAGGCTCATCAATTCAATTTTTTTTCTCTCTTTTTCCTTTTTCTCTTTTACAATTCTTTCTTTTTTCTTGAATACAGAAAGAGAGAAGACACATTTTTACTTTTAATTTTTATTAAAAAATATCTTTCTTTAATTTTTATTACTATATTTTTTATTTTGTGTAAATTTTTTCAAATTCTACTTTACTTCCATCATTTTATCTTAGTCTACTTCAGTGTACTCACTTTTTCAAATTTTTAAACAATTTCCTTTATTTTCTTTTTCTTTTTTCTTTTTCTTTTCTTTTTCTTGAATGCAAAAAGAGTAAAACTTCATTTTTACTTTCAATTTCTTTTAAAAATAGTTTTATTTAATTTTTATTACTATATTTTTTGCTTTTATGTAATTTTTTGCAAATTCTATCTTAATCCCAATATTTTATTTTAATATACTACAGTGGATTCACTTCTTCAAATTTTCAAACTATTCTTTCGTCTTTCTTTTTTTCTTTATTTTTTTTCATTATATGAAGTTTATTGTCAAATTGGTTTCCATACAACACCCAGTGCTCATCCCAAAATGAGCCCTCCTCAATACCCATCACCCACCCTCCCCTCCCTCCAACCCCCCATCAACCCTCAGTTTGTTCTCAGTTTTTAACAGTCTCTTATGCTTTGGCTCTCTCCCATTCTAACCTCTTTTTTTTTTTTTCCTTCCCCTCCCCCATGGGTTTCTGTTAAGTATCTCAGGATCCACATAAGAGTGAAACCATATGGGATCTGTCTTTTTACGTATGGCTTATTTCACTTAGTATAACACTCTCCAGTTCCATCCATGTTGCTACAAAGGGCCATATTTCATTCCTTCTCATTGCCACGTAGTACTCCATTGTGTATGTAAACCAAAAATTTTTTATCCATTCATCAGTTGATGGACATTTAGGCTCTTTCCATAATTTGGCTATTGTTGAGAGTGCTGCTATAAACATTGGGGTACAAGTGCCCCTATCATCAGTACTCCTGTATCCCTTGAGTAAAACCCTAACAGTACTATTGCTGGGTCATAGGGTAGGTCTAGTTTTCATTTTCTGAGGAACCTCCATCCTGTTTTCCAGAGTGGCTGCACCAATTTGCATTCCCACCAACAGTGCAAGAAGGTTCCCTTTCTCCACATCCTGTCCAGAATCTATGTCTCCTGATTTGTTCATTTTGGCCACTCTGACTGGCGTAAGGTGATATCTGAGTGTGGTTTTGATTTGTATTTCCCTGATGAGGAGCGACATTGAGCATCTTTTCATGTGCCTGCTGGCCATCTGGATGTCTTCTTTAGAGAAGTGTCTATTCATGTTTTCTGTCCATTTATTCACTGGGTTATTTGTTTTTCGGGTGTGGAGTTGGTGAGCTCTTTATAGATTTTGGATACTAGCCCTTTGTCTGATATGTCACTTGCAAATATCTTTTCCCATTCCATTCGTTGCCTTTTAGTTTTTTTGGTTGTTTCCTTTGTTATGCAGAAGCTTTTTATCTTCATAAGGTCCCAGTAGTTCATTTTTGCTTTTAATTCCCTTGCCTTTGGGGATGTGTCAAGTAAGAAATTGCTACAGCTGAGGTCAAAGAGGTCTTTTCCTGCTTTCTGCTCTAGGGTTTTGATGGTTTCCTGTCTCACATTCAGGTCCTTGATCCATTTTGAGTTTATTTTTGTGAATGGTGTGAGAAAGTGGTCTAGTTTCAATCTTCTGCATGTTGCTGTCCAGTTCTCCCAGCACCATTTGTTAAAGAGACTGTCATTTTCCATTGGATGTTCTTTCCTGCTTTGTCAAAGATGAGTTGGCCATACATTTGTGGGTCTAGTTCTGGGGTTTCTATTCTATTACATTGGTCTATGTGTCTGTTTTTGTGCCAATACCATGTTGTCTTGATGATGACAGCTTTGTAGTAGAGGCTAAAGTCTGGGATTGTGATGCCTCCTGCTTTGGCCTTCTTCTTCAAAATTACTTTGGCTATTCGGGGCCTTTTGTGGTTCCATATGAATTTTAGGATTGCTTGTTCTAGCTTTGAGGAGGATGCTAGTGCAATTTTGATTGGGATTGCATTCAATGTGTAGATAGCTTTGGGTAGTATTGACATTTTGACAATATTTATTCTTCCAATCCATGAGCATGGAATATTTTTCCATTTCTTTATACCTTCTTCAATTTCCTTTATAAGCTTTCTATAGTTTTCAGCATACAGATCTTGTACATCTTTGGTTAGATTTATTCCTAGGTATTTTATGCTTCTTGGTGCAATTGTGAATGGAATCAGTTTCTTTATTTGTCTTTCTGTTGCTTCATTATTAATGTGTAAGAATGCAACTGATTTCTGTACATTGATTTTGTATCCTGCAACATTGCTGAATTCATGTATCAGTTCTAGCAGACTTTTGGTGGAGTCTGTCGGATTTTCCATGTATAATGTCATGTCATCTGCAAAAAGTGAAAGCTTAACTTCATCTTTGCCATTTTTGATGCCTTTGATTTTCTTTTGGTGTCTGATTGCTGATGCTAGAACTTCCAACACTATGTTAAACAACAGCAGTGAGAGTGGACATCCCTGTCGTGTTCCTGATCTCAGGGAAAAAGCTCTCAGTTTTTCTCCATTGAGGATGATGTTAGCTGTGTGCTTTTCATAAATGGATTTTATGATCTTTAAGTATGTTCCTTCGATCCCGACTTTCTCGAGGGTTTTTATTAAGAAACGTTGCTGAATTTTGTCAAATGCTTTTTCTGCATCGATTGACAAGATCATATGGTTCTTATCTCTTCTTTTATTAATTCGATGTATCATGTTGATTGATTTGCGACTGTTGAACCAGCCCTGCAGCCCAGGAATGAATCCCACTTGATCATGGTGAATAATTCTTTTTATATGCTGTTGAATTCGATTTGCTAGCATCTTATTGAGAATTTTTGCATCCATATTCATCAGGGATATTGGCCTGTAGTTCTCTTTTTTTACTGGGTCTCTGTCTGGTTTAGCAATCAAAGTAATACTGGCTTCATAGAATGAGTCTGGAAGTTTTCCTTCCCTTTCTATTTTTTGGAATAGCTTGAGAAGGATAGGTATTATCTCTGCTTTAAACGTCTGGTAGAACTCCCCTGGGAAGCCATCGGGTCCTAGACTCTTATTTGTTGGGAGATTTTTGATAACTGATTCCATTTCTTTCTGGTTATGGGTCTGTTCAAGGTTTCTATTTTTTCCTGTTTGAGTTTTGGAAGTGTGTGGGTGTTTAGGAATTTGTCCATTTCTTCCAGGTTGTCCAATTTGTTGGCATATAATTTTTCATAGTGTTCCCTGATAATTGTTTATATTTCTGAGGGATTGGTTTTAATAATTCCATTTTCATTCATGATTTTATCTATTTAGGCCATCTCCCTTTTCTTTGTGAGAAGCCTGGCTACAGGTTTATCAATTTTGTTTATTTTTTCAAAAAACCCACTCTTGCTTTCATTGATGTGCTGTACTGTTTTTTTTCCTTTGGATTCTATATTGTTTCTTTCTGCTCTGATATTTATTATTTCTCTTCTTCTTCTGGGTTTGGGGTGTCTTTGCTGTTCTGCTTCTATTTCCTTTAGGTGTGCTATTAGATTTTGTATTTAGGATTTTTCTTGTTTCTTGAGATAGGCTTAGATTGCAATGTGTTTTCTTTTCAGGACTGCCTTCACTGCGTCCCAAAGCGTTTTGATTGTTGTATTTTCATTTTCATTTATTTCCATATATATTTTTAAATTTCTTCTCTAATTGCCTGGTTGACCCATTCATTCTTTTTTTTATATATATATATGAAATTTATTGTCAAATTGGTTTCCGTACAACACCCAGTGCTCATCCCAAAAGGTGCCCTCCTCAATACCCAT
>NW_024412411.1:29334838-29458840 GCF_014898765.1 Herpailurus yagouaroundi
GGTTTTCCAGACTTTTTTCTGTGGTTGATTTCAAGCTTCATAGCATTGTGGTCTGAAAGTATGCATGGTATGATTTCAATTCTTGTAAACTTATGAAGGGCTGTTTTGTGACCCAGTATATGATCTATCTTGGAGAATGTTCCATGTGCACTCGAGAAGAAAGTATATTCTGTTGCTTTGGGATGCAGAGTTCTAAATATATCTGTCAAGTCCATCTGATTCAATGTCTCATTCAGGGCCCTTGTTTCTTTATTGACCGTGTGTCTGGATGATCTATCCATTTCTGTAAGTGGGGTGTTAAAGTCCCCTGCAATTACCACATTCTTATCAATAAGGTTGCTTGTGTTTATGAGTAATTGTTTTATATATTTGGGCGCTCCGGTATTCGGCGCATAGACATTTATAATTGTTAGCCCTTCCTGATGGATAGACCCTGTCACTATTATATAATGTCCTTCTTCATCTCTTGTTACAGCCTTTAATTTAAAGTCTAGTTTGTCTGATATAAGTATGGCTACTCCAGCTTTCTTTTGGCTTCCAGTAGCATGGTAAATAGTTCTCCATCCCCTCACTCTCAATCTAAAGGTGTCCTCGGGTCTAAAATGAGTCTCTTGTAGACAGCAAATAGATGGGTCTTGTTTTTTTATCCATTCTGATACCCTATGTCTTTTGGTTGGCGCATTTAATCCATTTACATTCAGTGTTATTATAGAAAGATATGGGTTTAGAGTCATTGTGATGTCTGTATGTTTTTTGCTTGTAGCGATGTCTCTGATACTTTGTCTCACAGGGTCCCCCTTAGGATCTCTTGTAGGGCTGGTTTAGTGGTGACAAATTCCTTCAGTCCATTCATTCTTTAGTAGGGTGCTCTTTAACCTCCATGCTTTTGGAAGTTTTCATCCTTTTTCCTGTGGTTGATTTCAAGCTTCATAGCATTGTGGTCTGAAAGTATGCATGGTATGATCTCAATTCTTGTATACTTATGAAGTATACTTATGTAGTATACTTATGTATACTTTTGTGACCCAGCATGTGATCTATCTTGGAGAATGTTGCATGTGCACTCAAGAAGAAAGTATATTCTGTTACTTTGGGATGCAGAGTTCTAATTATATCTGTCAAGTCCATCTGATCCAATATATCATTCAGGGCCCTTGTTTCTTTATTGATCCTGTGTCTAGATGATCTGTCCATTGCTATAAGTGGAGTATTAAAGTCCCCTGCAATTACCACATTCTTATCAATAAGGTTGCTTATGTTTCTGATTAATCGTTTTATATATTTGGGGACTCCTATATTTGGTGCATAGACATTTATAATTGTTAGCTCTTCCTGATGTATAGACACTGCAATGATTATATAATGCCCTTTTTCATCTCTTGTACAGCCTTTACTTTAAAGTCTAGTTTGTCTGATATAAGTATGGCTACTCCAGCTTTCTTTTGACTTCCAGTAGCATGATAGACAGTTCTCCAACCCCTCACTTGCAATCTGAAGGTGTCCTCAGGTCTAAAATGAGTCTCTTGTAGACAGCAAATAGATGGGTCTTGTTTTTTGTTTTTTGTTTTTTGTTTTATCCATTCTGATACCCTATGTCTTTTGGTTGGAGCATTTAGTCCATTTATATTCAGTGTTATTATAGAAAGATTTGGGTTTAGAGTCCTTGTGATGTCTGTAGATTTCATGCTTGTAGTGATGTCTCTGGTACTTTGTCTCAAAGGATCCCCCTTAGGATCTCTTGTAGGGATGGTTTAGTCATGATGAATTCCTTCAGTTTTTGTTTGTTTGGGAAGACCTTTATCTCTCCTTCTATTCTGAATGACAGACTTGCTGGGTAAAGGATTCTTGGCTGCATATTTTTTCTGTTCATCACACTGAAGATTTCCTGCCATTTCTTTAGCCTGCCAAGTTTCAGCAGATAGATCTGCCACTAGTCTTATGGGTCTCCCTTTGTAAGTTAGAGCCTGTTTATCCCCAGCTGCTTTCAGAATTTTCTCTTTACCATTGTATTTTGCCAGTTTCTGTATGATATGTCATGCAGAAAATTGATTCAAATTATGTCTGAAGGGAGTTCTCTGTGCCTCTTGGATTTCAATGCCTTTTGACCTCCCCAGATCAGGGAAGTTCTCAGCTATGATTTGTTCAAGTACACCTTCAGCCCCTTTCTCTCTTTCTCTTCTGGAATTCATATAATACGGATATTGTTCCATTTGATTGCATCACTTAGTTCTCTAATTCTCCCCTCATACTCCTGGATTTTTTTTATCTTTTTCTCAGCTTCCTCTTTTTCCATAATTTTATCTTCTAATTCACCTAATCTCTCCTCTGACTCTTCAATGCAAGCTGTCGTTGCCTCCATTTTATTTTGCAGCTCATTTATAGCATCTTTTAGCTCCTCCTGACTGTTTCTTAGTCCCTTGATCTCTGTAGTAATAGATTCTCTGCTGTTCTCTATACTTTTTTCAAGCCCAGCGATTAACTTTATGACTATTATTTTAATTCATTTTCTGTTACATTGCTTAAATTGTTTTTGACTGGTTCATTAGCTGTCGCTATTTCCTGGAGTTTCATTTGAGGAGAATTCTTCCATTTCGTCATTTGGATAGACCCTGGAGTGGCGTGGAACTGCAGGGCACTTGCCCTGTGCTGTCTGGAGTAAGTTGCGTTGGTGGGCGGGGCTGCATTCAGACCTGGTGCTTCCCACAGCCCACCGCTGGGGCCACAGTCAGACTGGTATGTACATCTTCCCCTCTCCCAGGGGCAGGACTCACTGTGGAGTGGTGTGGCCCCAGTCTGGGCTACTTGCACACTGATAGGCTTGTGGTGCTGCTTCTATTGGATCAGGCATATTAGCTGGGGTGGATCTGCAAGCTGCATAGCGGTGGGGGGGCAGGCTCAACTCACTTTGCCTTGGGTGGTCCGCTAGGGAGGAGCCCTGTTGCACTGGGAGGGAGGCAGAGCCGTCCTTTTCCGTGGTCCTCTTGTCTATGCTTTGCTCTGGAGAGTCTGTTCCGCTAATCTTCTGGCAGTTTTCTGGGTTATTTAGGCAGATATGTGTGGAATCTGATCAGCAGGACGTGGTGAGCCCAGTGTCCTCCTATGTCACCATCTTCCAATGCCAAGAATTCTTTATCCAGAAAGGCTGTCATTCAAAATAGAAGGAGAGATAAAAAGTTTCCCAGACAAAAATTAAAGGAGTTTGTGACCACTGAACCAGCCCTGCAAGAAATATTAAGGGGGACTTTCTGAGGGGACAAAAGATGAAAATATATAATAAACAAACAAACAAGCAAACAAATAAATAAATAAACAAATATAAAAAGCAACAAAAGATTAGAAAGGACCAGAGAACACCACCAGAAACTCCAACTCTACAAGCATCATAATGGCAATAAATTCATATCTTTCAGTACTCACTCTAAACATCAGTGGACTCAATGCTCCAACCAAAAGACATAGAGTATATGAATGGATAAGAAAACAAGATCCATCTATATTATGTTTACAAGAGACCCACTTTAGACCTAAAGACACCTTCAGATTGAAAGTAAAGGGATGGAGAACCATCTATCATGCTAATGGTCAACAAAAGAAAGCCGGAGTAGCCATACTTATATCAGACAATCTAGACTTTAAAATAAAGACTGTATCAAAGGATGCAGAAGGGCATTATATCATAATCAAGGAGTCTATAGACCAAGAAGACCTGACAATTGTAAACATTGATGCGCCAAATGTGACAGCACCCAAATATATACATAAATTAATCACAAACAGAAAGAAACTCATCAATAGTAGTACCTTAATAGTAGGAGACCTCAATAACCCACTCACAACAATGGACAGATCATCTAATCAAAAAATCAACAAGGAAACAATGGCTTTGAACGACACACTGGACCAGATGGACTTAACAGATATATTCAGAACATTTCATCCTAAAGCAGCAGAATATACATTCTTCTCCAGTGCACAAGGAATGTTGTCCAGAATAGACCATATACTGGGACAGAAATCAGCCCTAAGTAAGTACAAAAAGATCGATATCATACTGTGCATATTTTCAGACCACAACGCTATGAAACTTGAAATCAACCACAAGAAAAAATTTGGAAATGTAACAAATACTTGGAGACTGAAGAACAACCTACTAAAGAATGAATGGGCTAACCAAGCAGCTAAAGAGGAAATTAAAAAGTATGTGGAAGACAATGAAAATGATAATACCATAACCCAAAACCTCTGGGATGCAGCAAAGGCAGTCATAAGAGGAAAGTATATAGCAATCCAGGCCTTCCTAAAGAAGGAAGAAAGATCTCAGATACACAACCTAACCTTATACCTTAAGGAGCTGGAAAAAGAACAGCAAATAAAACTCATAACAAGCAGAAGACAGGAAATAATAATGATTAGAGCAGAAATCAATGCTATCGAAAAATAAAAAACAAAAACAAAAACAGTAGAACAGATCAATGAAACCAAAAGCTGGTTCTTTCAAAGAATTAACAAAATTGATAAACCACTAGCCAGTTTGATTAAGAAGAGAAAGGTAAAGACCCGGATAAATAAAATCAAGAATGAAAGAGGAGAGATCACAACCAACACAACAGAAAGAAAAATAATAATAAGAGAATATTATGATTAACTATATGCCAATAAAATGGGTAACCTGGAAGAAATAGAAAATTTGAACAGACCCATAACCAGTAAGGAAATCGAATTAGTAATCAAAAATCTCTCAAAAAACAAGGGTCCAGGCCAGATGGCTTTGCAGGGGAATTCTATCAAACATTTAAGGAAGAGTTAACACCTATTTTCTTGAAGGTGTTCCAAAAAATAGAAATGGAAGGAAAACTTCCAAATTCTTTTTATGAAGCCAGCATTACCTTGATTCTAAAACCAGACAGAGACCCCACTAAAAAGGAGAACTATAGACCAATTTCCCTGATGAACATGGATGCAAAACTCCTCAACAAGATATTAGCCAAGTGGACCCAATGATACATTAAAAATATTTTTCACCATGACCAAATGGGATTTATACCTGGGATGCAGGGCTGGTTCAGTATCTGCAAAACAATTAACGTGATGCATCACATCAATAAAAGAAAGGACAAGAACCATATGACCCTCTCAATATATGCAGAGAAAGCATTTGAGAAAATGCAGGATCCTTTCTTGGTAAAAACCCTCAAGAAAGTAGGGATAGAAGGAGCATACCTCGAGATCATAAAAGCCATATATGAACGACCCAACGCTAATATCATCCTCAATGGGGAAAAACTGAGAGCTTTCCCCCGAAGGTCAGGAACAAGACAGGGATGTTCACTCTCACCACTGTTATTCAACTTAGTATTGGAAATCTTAGCCACTGCAATCAAACAACACAAAGAAATAAAAGGCATCCAAATCAGCCAGGAGGAGGTCAAACATTCACTCTTCACAGATGGCATGATAGTCTCTATGGAAAACCCAAAAGATTCCACCAAAAACCTGCTAGAACTGATTCATGAATTCAGCAAAGTTGCAGGATATAAAATCAATGCACAGAAATCGTTTGCATTCCTATACACCAACAATGATGTGGCAGAAAGAGAAATCAAGGAATGGATCCCATTTACAGTTGCACCAAAAACTATAAAATACCTAGGAATAAATCTAGCCAAAGAGGTGAAAAATCTATACACTGAAAACTATATAAACCTTATGAATGAAATTGAAAAAAATACACAATAAAGGGGAAAATATTCCATGCTCTTGGATAGGAAGAACAAATATTGTTAAAATGTCAATGCTACCCAAAGCAATCTACATATTGAACGTGATCCCTACCAAAGTAACACCAGCATTCTTCACACAGATAGAACAAATAATCCTAAAATTTGTGTAGAACCATTAAAGACTCCGAATAGCCAAAGCAATCTTAAAAAATAAAACCAAAGCAGGAGGCATCACAATCCCAGACTTCAAGCTGTACTACAAAGCTGTAATCACAAAGACCATATGGTACTGGCAGAAGAACAGACACTGAAATCAATGGAATAGAATAGAGAGCCCAGAAATGGACACAACTAAATGTATGACCAACTAATCTTCGAGAAAGCAGGAAAGAATATCCAATGGAATAAAGACAGTCTCTTCAGCAAGTGGTTCTGGGAAAACTGGACAGCGACATGCAGAAGAATGAACCTGGACCACTTTCTTACACCATACACAAAAATAAACTCAAAGTGGATGAAAGACCTCAATGTAAGACAGGAGGCCATCAAAATCTTCCAGGAGAAAGCAGGCAAAAGCTTCTTTGATCTTGCCCGCAGCAATCTCTTACTCAACACATCTCCAGAGGCAAGGGAAACAAAAGCAAAAATGAACTACTGGGACCTCATCAAAATAAAAAGCTTTTGCACAGTGAAGGAAACAATCAGAAAAACTAAAAGGCAACTGACAGAATGGGACAAGATATTTGCAAATAACATATCACATAAAGGGTTAGTATCCAAAAATCTACAAAGGATTATCAAACTCAACACCAAAATAAATAAATAAATAAATAATAATAATCTAGTGAAGAAATGGGCGACAGACATGAAGACACTTCTCCAAAGAAGACATCCAGATGGCCAACCAACACATGAAAAAAATGCTCACCATCACTCATAATCAGGGAAATACAAATCAAAACCACAATGAGATACCACCTTACACTTGTCAGAATGGTTAACATTAACAACTCAGGCAATAACAGATGTTGTCAAGGATGTGGAGAAAGAGGATCTCTTTTACATTGTTGGTGGGAATGCAAGCTGGCGCAGCCACTCTGGAAAACAGCATGGATGTTTCTCAAAAATCTGAAAAGAGAACTACCCATTACTACCCAACAATTGCACTACTAGGCATTTATCCATAGGATACAGGTGGGCTGTTTCGAAGGGACACATACACCCCCATGTTTATAGCAGCACTATCAACAATAGCCAAAGTATGGAAAGAGCCCAAATGTCCATCAATGGATGAGTGGATAAAGAAGAAGTGCATATATATATACAATGGAGTATTACTCAGCAACCAAAAAGAATGAAATCTTCCAATTTGCAACTATGTGGATGGAACTGGAGGGTATTATTCTAAGCGAAATTAGTTAGAGAAAGACAAAAATCATATGACTTCACTCATATGAGGACTTTAAGAGATAAAACAGATGAACATAAAGGAAGGGAAACAAAAATATATAAAACCGGGGTGGGGGGGGACAAAACAGAAGAGACTCCTAAATATGGAGAACAAACTGAGGGTTGCTGGAGGGGTTGTGGGAGGGGGGATGGGCTAAATGGGTAAGGGGCATTAAGGAATCTAATGAAATCATTGCTTCACTATATACTAACTAATTTGGATGTAAATTTAAAAAAATAAAAAATAAAGTTAAATAAAAAAAAAGACCACTAATAAATATTCAAGGAATAAAAAGAAATCCAAATATATTACTAAAAAAAGACATGAAAACCATGAAAGAAAGACAAAAGAGCATCAGAGAAAATCTTCAGAAAAACCACAAAACAAATAAAACATTACAAAAATATGTATCTCTCAATAATTACTTTGAATGTATGTAGAGAACACAATCTAATTAAAAGATATATATAGTTACAGAATGGATAAAAAAACCAAGACCCATTTATATGCTGCCTGCAAAAGACTCATTTTAGACCTCAAGACACATGTAGATTTAAAATGAGATGATGGAGGGGCGCCTGGGTGGCGCAGTCGGTTAAGCGTCTGACTTCAGCCAGGTCACGATCTCGTGGTCCGTGAGTTAGAGCCCCGCGTCAGGCTCTGGGCTGATGGCTCGGAGCCTGGAGCCTGTTTCCGATTCTGTGTCTCCCTCTCTCTCTGCCCCTCCCCTGTTCATGCTCTGTCTCTCTCTATCCCAAAAATAAATAAACGTTGAAAAAATTTTTTTAAAAAAATAATAAAAAAAAATAAAATGAGATGATGGAGAAACGTGTATCCTGAAAATGGATGTCAAAAGAAAGCCTGAGGCGCTATTGGCCAAGGTAAACTTTAAAACAGACTATAATAAGAAACAAAGAAGGACACTATATAATAATAAAGGGGACAATCCAAAAGGAAGATATGACAATGGTAAATATTTATGCACCCAACATGGGACAACCCAAATACATAATAACAGTTAATAATAGCAGTTAATAAGGAACTAATAGATAGTAATACAATAATAGTAGGGGACTTTAACATCCCACTTACATCAATGGACATATTATGTAAACAATATCAACAAGAAAACAATGACTTTGAATGACTAACTGGAACAGAGGGACTTAACAGTTATATTTAGAATATTCCATCCTAAACAGAATACACATTCTTTTCAAAACCACACAGAACATTCTCCAATATAGACCATATATTAGCCCATAAAACAATCCTCAACAAATTCAATAATATCAAAGTCTTACCATGCAACTTTCTGACCACAACACTATGAACCTAGAAGTCAAACACAAGAAAAAAATCTGGAAAGAACACAAATACATGAAAGTTAAAGAACATTCTACTAAACAATGCATGGGTCAATCAGAAAATAAAACAAAAAAGAGAAAAGTACATAGAAGCAAATAAAATAAAAACACAATGGTCCAAAACCATTGGGATGTAGGAAAAGTCATTCTAAGAGGGAAATTTATAGCAATACAGGTCTAGCTCAAGAAACAAGAAAAATGTCAAATAAACAATCTAACCCTGCACTTAAAAGAGCTAGAAAGAAAACAACAAACAAAATCTAAAGAGAGGAGAAGGAAAGAAATGATAAAGATTAGAGCAGAAATAAATGATACAGAAACTTAAAAAAAAAACAATAGAACAGGTAAATGAAAACTGTTGTTTCCTTGACTAAATCAATAAAATTGGTAAGTTTGTAGCCAGACTTGTGAAGGGAAAAAAAGGACTCAAATAAACAAAATCACAAATTAGAGAAGACAAATAACAACCAATACCACAGAAATACAATTATAAAATAATATTATGAAAAACTATGCCAACAAATGGGACAACCTTTTTGTTGGCATATGGGAAGACATGGAAAAATTCCTAGAAACATATAACCTACTGAAGTTGAAACAGGAAAAATTTTAAAAAAATGAACAGACCAATAATCAGCAAAGATATTGAGTCAATAATCAAAAACCCACAACAACAACAACAACAACAAAAAGTCCAGGACAAGATGACTTCACAGGTTAATTCTACCAATCATATAAAGAAGAGTTAATACAGTTTCTTCCCAAACTATTCAAAAAATTAGAAAAGGAAGGAAAACTTCTAAATTTGTTCATTCATTCATTACTCTGATACCAGATAAAGACACCACTAAAAAAGAGAACTGCAGGTCAATATCCTTGATGAACATAGATGCAAAAATTCTCAATAAAATACTAGCAAAATGAAACCAATAATACATAAAAATAATCATTCCCCATGACCAAGTGGGATTTATTCCTGAGTTGCAAGGGTTTTTCAATATTTGCAAATAAACTAACATGGTACATCACATCAATAAGAGAATGTATAAGAACCATATGATTCTTTCAATCCATGCAGAAAATGCATTTGAAAAAGTAACATATACATCCATGATAAAACACTAAAAAAGTAGGTTTAGAGGGAACATACTTCAACATAATAAAGGCCATCTATGAAAAAAGCCAAGATCATTCTTAATGTAGAAAAAATGAGAGATTTTCCCCTAAGTTCAGGAACAAGATAATGATGTCCACTCTCACCACTCGTATTCAACATAGTACTGGAACCTAGCCACAGCAATCAGACAACAAATGAAATAAAAGGCATCTACATCAGTAAAGAAGAAGTAAAACTTTCACTATTTGTAGATGACATGATACTTTACATATAAAATTCAAAAGATTCAACCAAAAAACTGCTAGAAGTGATAAACAAATTCAGTAAAGTGGCAGGATACAAAATCAATGTATGGAAATCTGTTTCACTTCTATATAATAATAATAAAGCAGCAGAAAGAGAAATTAAGAAAACAATCACATTTACAATTTCCCAAGCAATTAATAAAATACCTAGGAATAAACCCAACCAAAGAGGTGAAAGATCTGTATTCTGAAAACTATAAACACGATGAATGAAATTAAAGAGAATGCAAAGAAATGGAAAGACATTCCATGTTCATGGATTTGAAGAATCAATATTGTTTAAATGTTTATACTACCCAAAGCAATCAACATACACATTTAATGCAATCCTGATCAAAGTACCACTAGCATTTTTCACAGAGCTAGAACAAACAATCCTAAAATTTGTATGGAACCACAAATGACCCCAGATAGCTGAAGCAATCTGGAAAAAGGAAAGCAAAGCTGGAGGTATCACAATTCCAGACGTTGTTATTACAAAGCTTTTAGTAATCAAAGGGGCACCTGAGTGGCTCAGTCAGTTGAGTGTCTGGCTTTTGGTTTAGCTCAGGTCATGATGTCATGGTTCGTGGGTTTAAGCCCCACCTCAGCTCTGCACTGACAGGGTGGAGCCTGCTTGGGATTCTCTGTCTGTCTGTCTCTCTCTCTCAAAATAAAAGAATAAAATTAAAAAACCCAAAGCTTTAGTAATCAAAACAACTTGGTACTAGCACAAAAATAGATACACAGATCAATAGAACAGAATAAAAATTCCAGAAGTTAAACCTACAACTATATGGTCAAATAATCTTTGACAAAGCAGGAAAGAATATACAATGAAAAAAGAGTATCTTCAATAAATGGTTTGGAAAACTGGACAACAATATGCAAAAGAATGAAACTGTATCACTCTCTTACACTATACACAAAAATAAATTCAAAATTGATAAAGACTTACATATGAGACCTGAAACAATAAAAATCCTAGAACACAGGCAGTAACTTCTTTGACGTCGTCCATAGCAACTTCTTTCTAGAATGAATGAAATCTGTAAAAAAAAAAAAAAAAAAGGCTTATTTGCATACTTTGTAAAATTTTAATTCCATTTAGTTAACATACAGCTGTATATTAGTTTCAGGTGTACAATACAGCAATTCAACACTTCCATACATCACTCTGGGCTCATCATGACAGGTGCACCCCTTTCTCCCTTCCACACACCTTCCATCTGGTAACCATCACTTTGTTCTCTAAAATTAGGAGTCTGTTTCTTGTTTGTTTTGTTTCTTAAATTCCACATATGAGTGAAATCATATGGTATTTGTCTTTCTCTGACTGAATTATTTTGCTTAGTATTGTATTCTCTACCTCCATCCACATCGGTTGCAAATGGTGGGATTTCATTTTTTTATGGCTGAGTAATATTCTATTGTGTATATGTACATATTTTTCATCCATTCATCAGTTGATAGGCACTTGGAATCTTTCCATAATTTGGCTATTGTTGATAATGTGGCTATAAACATTGAAGTGCACTTATCTCTTTGAATCCGTATTTTATATCTTTTGGGTAAATACCTAGTAGTGAAATTGATGGATTGGAGGGTAGTTCTACTTTTAACTTTTAGAGAAACCTCCATACTGTTTTCCAGAGTGGCTGCACCAGTTTGCCTTCCCACCAACTGCGTAAGAGGGTTCCTCTTTCCTCTCATCCTCAACAACACCTATTGTTTCCTGTGTTGTGAATTTTAGCTATTTTGACAGATGTGAGGTGATATTTCTTTGTAGTTTTGATTTGCATTTCCCTGATGATGAGTAATACTGAGCATCTTTTCATGTGCCTGTTGGCCATCTATATATCTTCTTTGGAAAAGTGTCTATTCATGTCGCCAGCCTATTTCTTAAATGGGTTATTTGTTTTTTGGATGTTGAGTTTTACAAGCTCTTTATATATTTTGGATACCAATCCTTTTAAGATATGTCATTTGCAACTATCTTCTCCCATTACAAAGGTTGACTTTTAATTTTTTATTGTTCTTTCACTATGAAAAAGCTTTTTGTTTGATGATGCCCCAATAGTTTATTTTTTGCTTTGTCTCCCTGTCCTCAAGAGACATATCTAGTAAGAAGTTGCTATAGCCAATGTCAAAGAAGATACTGCCTGTGTTCTATTCTAAGAATTTGATAGTTTCCTGTCTCACATTTAGGTCTATCATCCATTTTGAATTCATTTTTGTGTATGGTGTAAGAAAGTGGTCCAGTTTCGTTCTTTTGCACGTTGCTTACCCCTTTTCCCAGAACAACTTGTTGAAGAGACTTTTTTCTATTGAATATTCTTTCCTGTTTTGTTGAAGATTAACTGACCATATAGTTGTGGGTTCATTTCTAGGTTTTCTCTTCTGTTCCAATGACCTACGTGTCTATTACTGTGCCAATACCAGACTTTCTTGATAACTACAGTTTTGTAATATAACCTGAAGTCCAGAATTGTGATGCCTCCAGCTTTGCTTTTTCACTTTTAGATTGCTTTGAGTATTTGGGGTCATTTGTAGTTCCACACAAATTCTAGAATTATTTGTTATAGCTCCATAAAAAATACAATACTGGGATTGCATTAAATGTGTAGATTGCTTTGGGAAATGCAGACATTTTAGTATTTGTTTTTCCAATCCATGAGTATGAAATGTTTTCCCATTTATTTTTTTCATCTTCAATTTCATTAATCAGCGTCTTATAGTTTTCAGAGTATAGATCCTTTGCTTCTTTGGTTAGGCTTATACATAGGTATTTTGTGGGTTTTGGTGCAGTGGTAAATGGGATCAATTCTTTCATTTCTCTTTCTGCTGCTTCATTATTGGTATATAGAAATGCAACAAATTTCTGTACATTGATTTTGTATCCTTTGACTTTACTGAATTCATTGTGTCATTTCTAGCAATTTTTTTGTTGAAGTATTTTGGATTTTCTGTATAGAATATCATGCCACCAGCAAATAGTGAGTTTGACTTCTTCCTTGCTGATTTGGATGCGTTTTATTTCTTAATGTTGTCTGATTGATGAGGTTAGTACTACCAGCACTATGTTAAATAACAATGGTGAGAGTGGACATCCCTGTCTTTTTCCTGATTGTAGAGGAAAAGTTTTCAGTTTGTCCCCATTAAGGATGATATTATCTGTGGGTTTCTTGTATCTGATGTTGAGGTGGTTCCTTCTATTCCCGCTTTGTGAGGGTTTTCATCATGAGTGGATGTTATACTTTGTCAAATGCTTTTTCTGCATCTATTGAAAGGATCATATGGCTCTTATCCTTTCTTTTATTAATGTGGTGTATCACATTGATTGATTTGCAAATATTGAACAACCCTTGCAAACCAAGGGTAAACCACTTGATCGTGGTGAATCATTCTTTTAATATACTGTTGGAATTTGATTTGCTAGTAATTTATTGAGAATTTTTGCATCCATGTTTATCAGGGGTAACCTTCAGTTCTCTTTTCTGGTGTAGTCTTTGTCCAGTTTTGGAGTCAGGGTAATGCTGGCTTCATAGAATGAGCTTGTAAGTTTTCCTTCCATTTCTATTTTTTGGAATAGTTTGAGAAATATAGGTATTGGGGCACCTGGTTGGCTCAGTGAGTTGAGTGTTTGACTCTTGATTTTGGCTCAGGTCATGATCCCAGGGTTGTGAGATCAAACCCTGCAGTGGGCTGTTCTCTGAGATTGAAGCCTGTTTGGGACTCTCTCTCTCTCTCTCTCTCTCTCTCTCTCTCTCTTCTGTCCCTCTCCCCTCCTCTCGAAGAAGAAGAAGGGGAGGAGGAGGAGGAGGAGGTGGTGGTGAAGGAGGAGGAGGAGGAAGGGAATAAGAATTAACTCATCTTTCAATGTTTGGTAGAATTCTCCTGTGAAGCCCTTTCATCTTGGACTTTTGTTTGTTGGGAGATTTTTCACTACTGATTCAATTTCGTTGCTGGTAGTCAGTCTCTTCAAATTTTCCATTTATTACTGAGGAGAATTTTAATTTGATGCCATATTAATTATTTCTTTTGCTTTTGTTGCCTGTGCTTTTGGTGTTATAGACAAGTGCCAAGACAAACTAATAAGCCTTCAGTCCTTTGTATCAATAATTCTATCTTGCATAGGCTTGCATTTCCTGTCATTAATATTTTTCATTCTGGATGACTTTTCTTCCCTCTGAATTCACAATATTACAAGTACTCTCAATTTAGTATGCCTAATTATTTTTTTTCCTATTTGGGAGAATATTCTTGTGAAAGCTAGACTGCAAGAGTATGAAACTCCACCTATCTTTTCATGTACATTTTGAATTTAAATGTATCTGTAGCAATACTCACTTGACTTTTCAGACTAGACACATAACAAACTACTACTTTCAATGAGATATTGTAAAAACCATTGCACCATATTCAAATCCCTGTTTACTTCTTGTACTGATTAAACTCAGAAAAACTATCAGATTTCCTAGTGTATCCCAAACTTGAAATGTGATAGACAAGAATACAGTGGACTTTTATCAAATTGATATTCTGGTGACAGTATGATTTTTCTTCCAGGGGAAAGAGTGATTCTTTCATAATTTGTTTTAGTGGAGCTATCAGAGAATAAATTAGCACAATATTCTGTTGCTAATATTGAATGATAAACGGTAAGAAAGACATTTTGGCTATACACAGGTAGATTAAAAAATTTTTTTTGAAAATATGCTGCTGCTCTGTATTTTTTTAAGAATGCCTTGAACAGGGAATGCAGATTGAAAATAAAATAATAATTAGAAAGAAACATTTTCTTGAAATTGAAGAAAAAGTAAAGGAAATTAACTCAACTAATATTTGTTTCTTAAGTACTGGACATCATACTGAGTGCTGAGAATACCAAGATAATGAAATTGAATCTGTTTTTGAAAAGCTCTTGGCCCTTTAGAGGAGACATGATACTCATTTCACTTTACTTGGTATGTGGTTTTGTTATTGCACTCAGACATTGCACTCAGAAGATAGTGAAACACAGTACAAATAAGGATCATCTTTATCTATTAAATTGGGTCCAGAAAGATGTTCCAAAAGATGTTATATCTGAGCTACAATTGAAAAGCTGAATTGGAGTTTATCAAGTTGCTGTATTTATCAATAGGTCATGGTTGAACAAGCATTTCAGGCAAAAATATAGATATGTATAAAGGTTCAGGTACACTCACAAATTCAGAAACAGTTTGGTACTATTAAAGTACAAACTCTCAAGGGTTGGAGAGACAGAGACTCACTGGTGATACAGGAAGGAAGGTTTAGGTTATGATAAATCTTCTGTTTCAAGACAGAAACTCCTATTTTATTTTTAGGAGTATGATTGAAATCTTGGATACATAATAATCAGCTGAAGGAGCTTTAAAAAATTCTCCATCCCATTTACAAAGATTGTTATTTAGTTTATATGAGATAGGGCATGAGCAACAGTATTTTTTTTTATTTCCCCGTGTTTTCGTTTAGTTGTTTTATTTATTTACTTATTTGTTTATTTGTTTATTTATTTATTTATTTATTTTTATTTTTTTAATGAGGTCCCAGGGTTGAGAATCACTGCTTTGTAAATTGATTAGTCAATAAAGGGTAGGAAAATATACACTTTTATGTGCATCTTTGACCATTCATTCCAGCCATACAGTTGAAGAATTTGGATTCAGAAGTCATGTCTTTTTTTTTAACTTTTTTTTTAACGTTTATTTATTTTTGAGACAGAGAGAGACAGAGCATGAATAGGAGAGGGTCAGAGAGAGAGGGAGACACAGAATCTGAAGCAGGCTCCAGGCTCCAAGCTGTCAGCACAGAGCCTGACGTGGGGCTCGAACTCATGGACCACAAGATCATGACCTGAGCTGAAGTCGGACGCTCAACCGACTGAGCCACCCAGGCGCCCCTCAGAAGTCATGTCTTAAAATAAAAGGAACAATGCTATAATTAGCTACTAATCTATGCCCCCCCCCTTTTTTTTTTTAGTGGAAAGAGCTTACACTTCAGGCCTAATTCATTCTGTTAGCAATTTCACTATGAACAAACACCCTCTCTGGGTCTCAGTTTCTGTATCTGTAGAACTGGGAATCTAAATAATATCCATCTAAAAGCATTGCTATAAATTCATAGATGTGAGAACTATGGTTAAGTGTGAATTATTTCAGGTAGAAGCACTCTACAAGTTGAAGTAGAAAATTTAATTGTTTGTCCAGTACCCATTACACCCCAGCTAATCATGAGATTTTTATATCCCCCTTCCACAAGTTTTACTGCTCTTAACGGAGGTTGATACAGAGAAATGATTTCTCTTCTTTCACTGGATTCTGTTATTTCTGTAGATGACTCCTGGAACTGCTACAGCCATTTTGCTGCTAAGAGGAAAATATATAAAGAGTCCTGTGTACCAGAAGACATTGATTAGAAGGAAACAACCAACCTGGAGCCCACGCTATTTTCTGAGTTTATTATGTGAGATAATACATTTCCTTTTTATTTTGCCAATTTGAATGGGCCATCTTGCAGCAAAAATGTAGAAACTAAGAATAAAAAAAAACAAGTATTCATGGAACAAATACTCAACTTGTTAGAAACAGTCATAATTTTATCTGAATTTTAAGAGCTTGGACTGAATGAAAATTGACCTGAAAAGTCTACTTTAATCTCATTTAAACTTACTAAGAATGGAAAATTAATTTGAATTAGATGGGAGAAGTTCCAGGACTATAATGGGGCATTAAAAGTACATAGAAGAAACTATGAAATCCATTTTTTCTTAGATCCCTGGCTTTAATTTGCTGTGACTGTAGGTATTTATGGAATACTACCCACCAGTGAAATCATATGACATAATGCAAAGCACAAATTTTGGGGGATCACTGACTTAGTTTAACTCTATTCCTTTCTAACTATGTGACCTCTGGCAGGTTACTTAACCTCTCTGAGCCTCATTTTCCTTAACTATAGCATATAGAAAATACTACCTATCTACACAAAGAGTCTGCTGTGAATATTAAATAAGGTATTATAAAGCACTTAGTACAACACATGGTATATCATCATCATCATCATCATCATCATCATTATCATAGTGATGATAACAACAGCATCGATGTTAATTTTCACTTGTTGAGTATTTAAATGAAGAGAGACAAACCATGTTTCAGAGGTGGATCCCTAGGATTGTTCCAGTCTAAATCTACTTCCTAGAACTACATCTATACAGGCTTAGTCTGTGTAACTAAGAGATGGTGAAGAACACAAAATGTTTTCTTTCCTTAAAAATTGTTAAGTAGCTTAAATAAGCATACCTCTTTATTCAGTGTAGAATTTCTACAGGGATCTTGAAAATTCTCCTATTTATATAGAAAAAAATTAAGTAAGCCACATGATAACTTCATGCAGGAAAATTTGGTACATAATTAAAATACATGAATGGTTACCTTTAACTTGATTTTTGGCCTTTTCCCTTAGATTAACAGCCTGATTTTTATAAACTAATGGGGCACCTGGGTGGCTCAGTCGGTTAAGCTTCCGACTTCAGCTCAGGTCATGATTTTTCAGTTCATGAGTTCAAGCCCCACGTCAGGCTCTGTGCTGGCAGCTCAGAGCCTGGAGCCTATCGTGGATTCTGTCTCTTTCTCTCTCTTGGCCCTCCCCCACTGGCACTCTCTCAAAAATAAATGAACATTTAAAAAATTTTTTTAAGAAATTAAGGAGTTACTTCATAATGATTAATGTCTCACATGCTTAAAAGATGATTAGCATCTAAGAATTCAGACACAGAATAATGAGATTTTCCTGGAATGTGGAACATAATTTTCTTTAGGATAAAATAGCAAAGTGTACAATTTAAAAGAATGTTAGGACACATAATCAAAAGAAATATAAAATAAGAATACTCTTTGGTGTAATAAAATATATTTATAGAATCTGACAGGAGTCAGAGACTGAACTTACTGAGCCATCAAGGCTCCCCATCTTCTAGGGTTTTTATGCTTTCAGGTCTCACATTTAGGTCTTTAAACTATTTTGAGTTTACTTTTGCATATGGTGTAAGAAAATGATCCAGCTTCATTCTTTTGCATGTAGCTATCCAGTTTTCCCAACACTGTTGAAGACACTTTTTTCTCATTGGATATTCTTTCTTACTCTGTCAAAGATTAACTGATCATATAATTGTGGGTTTATTTCTGTGATTTTATATTCTGTTTCATTGATCTATGTGTCTATTTTTGTGCCAGTACCATACTATTTTGATTACTGCAGATTTGTAGTATAACTTGAAGTCTGGAATTGGGATGCCTCCAACTTTTCTTTTCTTTTCCAAGATTGCTTTGGCTATTTGGGTCTGGTGGGAATGCAAACTGGAGCAGCCACTGTGGACAACGGTATGGAGGTTCCTCAAAAAGTTAAAAATATAACTACCCTATGAGCCACTAATTACACTACTGGATACAAAAATGCTAGTTCAAAAGGATACAAGCACCCTTATGTTTATTGCTGTGTTATTTATAATAGCTCATAGCCAAATTAGGGAAGCAGCTCAAATAACCATTAATAGATGAATGGATACAGAAGATGTGGTATACACACACACACACACACACACACACACACACACTGGAACATTATTCAGCCATTTAAAAAATGAAATCTTAAAATTTACAACATGGAGGGAGCGAGAGAGTATATGCTAAATGAAATAAGTCAGTCAGATAAAGAAAATACCATATGACTTCACTCATATGTAGAATTTAAGAAACAAAACAAATGAGCAAAGGAAAAAGGAGATAGAGAGAGCAAGACAAACCAAGAAACAAACTCTTAACTAAGACAACCAACTGAGGGTTACCAGGGGGAAGGTGGGAGGTGGGGATCAGTGAAATAGGCAATGAGATTAAAGAGTACATTTATCATGGTGAGCATTCAGTAATGTATAGAATTGTTGAATAACTATATTATACACCTGAAACTAATATAATACTGTGTGTTAACAATACTGAAATTAAACTAAAAAAGCTTTAAAAAGGATGGGTGCCTTGGTGGTTCAGTCAGTTAAGTGTCCAACTTCAGCTCAGTTCATGATCTCATGGTTTCTGCGATCAAGCCCCACATTGGGTTCTGTGCTGATGGCATGGAGTCTGCTTGGGATTCTCTCTCTCTCTCTCTCTCTCTCTCTCTCTCTCTCTGTCTCCCTCTCTCTCTCTCTCGGTCTCTCTCTCCCCTCTCTGCCCCTCCCCCCTCTCTCCCTCAATAAATAAACGTTTTAAAAAAATGGATGCAATTAATTGTATTCCAAATCAAAGTGAAGTACTTTCATGACTAAAAAGTCTGGAATGGAGGGTATTGATGAACTCTTAAAAGGAAAAGGTGTAATGGGGCAACTGGGTGGCTGAGTCGGTTGAGTGTCCCACTTGGGCTCAGGTCATGATCACATGGTTTGTGAGTTTTAGCCCTGTGTTGAGCTCTGTGTGGACAGCTCAGTTCCTGGAGACTCAGATTCTGTGTCTCCCTGTCTCTCTCTTCCCACCCCCCTCTCTAAAAGGAAAAGTTACAAGCAACAGATTTACAAAATAAGCTAAGCTTCTTCCTTTCAGGATTGTTCCCCACCTTCTTTTTTTATTGTCATCAGAAATCTAATTTGGTCAAAATCATGACTCAATTTAACTCCTGGGACATACTACTCAGCCAACTCCATAAAAATCTTCAAATTGTGTTAAAATCATCCTCAGTGCCCTGCTACTGCCTAGCTGCATGCATCACACTTCATAAACTCTATCTAGCTCCTGTTGAATGTGTTTTAACTGTGCTCTGTAGCATAAAACAGAAGAAACTGTTTTGGTGTTCACTTTTCAAATATGAAGCAAATATAAAAATACAAGAATTAGAAAATATGTATTTGACGAAAATATTTATGATATTATTACATTGTTTTACTGCTATACTTAAAAAAATCCTTCTCTTTGTTGGCATAAAGTTCAGGTGTTCTTTAGTAGAACAAGAGGACATTTTAGAAAAATTACATTTTCAGCTGACACTAAGAAGGATGCTGTGATTAAGATAAGTATTGACTAATGTATCAAAATAAGCCTATGTGACTTAACTAGTGTATTCTAAAAAAGAAAAAAAAAACATGTATTTCATGAGCTCATAAGTAATACAAGATCAGAAAATCCTGTAATCCCCAACATTATATATCTAGTTCAATTTCATCATTTTACTAATGAAGGAAAAGACTCATAGAATATAAAATTATTCAAATGGGATTATTCAGCTCCTCAGTGAATCAATGGCCTACATTTTCTAATACTTAAAAACCCTTCCAAAATGCAGTCTACACTGGTTATACAAATACAGTTGGTTATTTCCTAGAGGAAAGCTAAGCATTTAGCTTAAGAGTTAATTTAGTTCCATTAAGTTCATATTTACTGGAAAGGAATGTTTTATCTAATTTTGGGTTAGGTGATTATGATGCAAGAAAATAGGATCAAAACTTAGGTCAGTTCTTGAAATATGGGTAGTAGATCTTAATCTTTCACTTAACCCAGATAAGTTTAATATACACAAAGTCAAACTTACCTTTTCTAGAATTCTACTATCACAGAATTATTATTCTGTGAGTATTGGACTATTCTCCAAAAATGTCAATGCCATTGTGAGGTAGAAAGTGAAATCTTAGTTATTTACACCTTAGTGTGATTCATTTTAATGATTCATCTCTCCACTTCCACCCAAACCTCAACCATAAACTAAAATTATTTTTTTGATTTGGTGAAAGATATTTTTAAATAATGTGGCCAGTAGGGATTTATGGTTGTAGATTATTGAAAATTTCCCAATGATGGCCTATTTGGGCTAGTAGCAAAAAGAAATCAATCATAGAATAGATGGGGAAATTGGGGGCACGTGGATACAAAGAAAGAATTTGAAGAAGAGGAGATAACTGATAACTACAGAAATGATCCATAATCCCCTTGTTCTGATAAATTTTTTATTCCATTATTCCTTCTAAGCCATACTGGCCAGTAGTTGCCCAACAGCAAAACATTCCAGTATTATCACTTAGATTCAACTATAGCAAACCTTGGTGGGCTGAACAGTATCTGTGCCTTAATTAATACAGAAATAGGATTCATTTTTATACATCAATAATGAAACAACAGAAAGAGAAACAAAGAAACTTATCCAATTCACAATTGCACCAACAACCATAAAATACCTAGGAATATACCTAACCGAAGATGTAAAGTATCTGTATGCTGAAAATTATAGAAAGCTTATGAAAGAAATTGAAGACACAAAGAAATGGAAAAACATTCCATGCTCATGGATTGGAAGGATAAATATTGTTAAAACGTCAATACTACCCAAGGCAATCTACATATTCAATGCAATCCCAGTCAAAATTGTGCCACCATTCTCAAAGCTAGAACAAACAATCCTAAAATTCGTATGGAAATACAAAAGACCCTAAATAGCCAAAGTAATATTGAAGAAGAAAACCAAAGTGGGAGGCATCACAAACCCAGACTCTAGCCTCTACTACAAAGTTGTAATCATCAAGACAACATGGTATTGGCACAAAAACAGACACGTAGACCAGTGGAATAGGATAGAGAATCCAGAATTGGACCCACAAATGTATGGCCAACTAATCTTTGGCAAAGCAGGAAAGAGTAACCAATGGAAAAAAGACAGTCTCTTTAACAAATGGTGCTGGGAGAACTAGACAGCAACATGCAGAAGAATAAAACTAGACCACTCTCTCACACCATACACAAAAACAAACTCAAAATGGATGAAGGACCTGAATGTGAGACAGGAAACCATCAAAACCCTAGAGGAGAAAGCAGGGAAAAACCTCCTTGGCTTCAGCTGCAGCAATTTCTTACTTGACACATCACCAAAGACAAGGGAATTAAAATCAAAAATGAACTATTGGAACCTCATTAAGATAAAAGTTTCTGCACTGCAAAGGAAACAATCAACAAATCTGAAGGGCAACTGATGGAATGGAAAAAGACATTTGCAAATGACATATTGGATAAAGGGCTAGTATCTAAACTCTATAAAGAAGTCACCAAACTCCACACCCAAAAAACAAATAATCCAGTGAAGAAATGGGCAGAAGACATGAATAGACACTTTTCCAAAGAAGATATCCAAATGGCCATCAGACACATGGAAAGATGCTAAATGTCACTCCTCATCAGGGAAATACAAATCAAAACCATACTGAGATACCACCTCATGCTGGTCAAACTGGCTAAAATGAACAAATCGGGAGACTATAGATGTTGGTGAGGATGTAATGAAACGGAACCCTCTTGCACTGTAGATGGAAATGCAAACTGGTGCAGCCACTCTGGAAAACAGTGTGGAGGTTCCTCAAAAAATTAAAAATAGAACTACTCTATGACCCAGAAATAGCACTGCTAGGAATTTACCCAAGGGATAGAGGAGTGTTGATGCATAGGGGCACATGTACCCAAATGTTTATAGCAGCACTTTCAACAATAGCCAAATTATGGAAAGAGGCTAAATGTCCATCAACTAACAAGTGGATAAAGAAGATGTGGTTTATATATACAATGTAATACTGCTTGGCAATGAGAAAGACTGAAATGTGGCCATTTGCAGCAACATGGATGGAACTGGAGGGTATTACGCTAAGTGAAATGAGTCAAGTAGAGAAAGACAGATACCATATGTTTTCACTCATATGTGTAATTTGAGAAACTTAACAGAAGACCGTGGGGAAGGGAGGGGGGAAAAGTTACAGGGAGGGAGGCAAACTATAAGAGACTCTTAAATACTGAGAACTGAGGATTGATGAGGGTGGGGGAGAGGGGAAAGTAGGTGATTGGCATGGAGGAGGGCACTTGTTGAGGTGAGCACTGGGTGTTGTATGGAAACCAATTTGGCAATAAATTATATTTTTAAAAAAAGAAATTCAAAGGGTCAGTCCAGGTCTTGGAGATGTAGGGACTTCACCCCTCAGGCTTCTTCCGCAAGTGCTGTTCTCTCAGACTACTCACAACTCTTACGGGTTTCCTCTAAATGCACCAAGTTATTTTTTTGCCTCAGAGCCTTTAAACCAATGGCTCCTCCATCTGGATTGCTTTTGCTCCAGTCTTTGCTTGACTTGCATTTTAAGGCTGAAATATCTTGTTAAATATTCTTGTTAAATATCTTGTGAATGTATTCCGTGTCTGCCCTATTTAGAACATATTTCTCTTTACTTTCTTTCTCAGTCCCTTTTAATTATGCAAGTGCCTTAAAGGAAATGTTTCCAGTTTGTAAAATTTTCTTATTTATTCTCTGACCCCGTCTTACCTGTAAAAGGCTGTGTCTAATTTACTAGCATTTCTGAAACACCAACCACATTATTGAATGTCTTAAAGCACAGACACTGTTCTGGATTTTAGTGAGAGTTAAGTGGTGTTGTTCTCAGTTATGGAAGCAGCCAGGCTGCCACTGTGATGTGGAGGATTGAGAATGTGGTTTTTAGACTTGCCTTGACTGAGGGGCAGGTGGCATGTCCCATCACAATTTGAGGTGGAGGGAAGCTGAAGAAATGCTGCCAGCAGGAGAAATCAGCATTTTCCCCAGGAAAGAGCTTTATCTCTTCTCCAACATTTTCACAAATCTTTGGTTGAGTCTTCAGAAGTTTGCACTATGTGAATTCAGGGACGTTAGTCTGCAAATATTAAAGGAAATGTGGTTTTTTTTTATTTTTTTTAACGTTTATTTATTTTTGAGACAGAGAGAGACAGAGCATGAATGGGGGAGGGACAGAGAGAGAGGGAGACACAGAATCGGAAGCAGGCTCCAGGCTCTGAGCCATCAGCCCAGAGCCCGACGCGGGGCTCGAACTCACGGACCGCGAGATCGTGACCTGAGCTGAAGTCGGATGGTTAACCGACTGAGCCACCCAGGCGCCCCAAAGGAAATGTGTTTTGATCAGATGTTGCCTACTGATGATTATATCCACACACAAAAAATAACAACAACAACAACAAACAACAAGCAACAACAACAGCAAAAACCCAAGAAACCTCTTATATCCTGTGTGAAACCTAAAATTTTAAGAATTGCTGTCTCAGTGCAGTACCTAGGTGGCTCAGTGTCCGGCTCTTAATTTCGGCTCAGGTCATGAGCTCACAGTTCAGTTTGTGGGACTGAGCCCCATATCAGGACTTGTGCTGAGAGGGTGGAGACTGCTTGGGATTCTCTCTCTCCTTCTCTATCTGCCCCTCCCCCACTCATTCTCTCCTTGTCTCTCTCTCAAAATGATAGATAGATAAATAGATAGATAGATAGATAGATAGATAAACTTAAAAAAAAAAAGAATTGCTATCTCAAGACTGTAATCTCCTTGAAGGAAGGGATTCTGTTTCATTTTTCTCCATAGCATAAAGCCCTGGACAACCCCTCTTCCAGAAAATGAGCCATCATTTAAAGATACTACGGCTAATACTAAATTAAATATTAACTGTTCCCTCTAGCATGAGAAGGCTGCCAACCCAAGGGAGAAGAGGGTTAAATTTGAGTATAACTGACATGACTATTGCTAAGGCTAATAGCAATAGCTTCCTACTTTCCTTTTTCTTTCATCCCCCTTAGATAAAAATTGAGTAATCATGGGGAGCAAAGATGGGGGTAGCAGGAACAATTTATCAAGCGCTTCCTATATGGCAAACCCAGATCTACATTGATTCCCTCCTGAATGTTGTAAGAACTACACTAACTAGTTACAATGTAGTTATTATTTCTACTGTTACATAAATAAATTGAGATACAGAGTACTTATGTAACTTGTTTATAATCACAAAGCTAAAAAGTAAGGCCGAAATTTGAAATGAAGTCAGGTAAGTTTAACTTAGAAACAAGTTCTATTTCCATTATAAGATTCTATCAGTAAAATATCTGATAAACTGATCATCCACGTGCTATTATAACCCTGTGACTCCATTCCATAAGGGCTTCCCTTTTAGAAGTGAAGGGCAGGAAGACAATAGTAGAATCTCAAGCATGGTAAAAAGAAAAAAAAAAAGACACATCCTATCAATCATACAGGTAGTTCACATTCCAATGAGAGGAGGCCAGAGAACAAAAAGGAAAATATTAGAGCATGAAATTTTTTCCCTTAAGGTATTTAAATAATTATAAGGGGGTTGAGAAAGAACATAAAGAGAAAACAGTTTCTAAATAAGGCAGGCAGGGAAAATGGTGTCTGCACTGGGAAAATTTTTAGAAGAATGCTGTGCTTATAAAATAACTCTCACATGATCTCACATGGGTCAATCCTCAAGCTTTATCATTTATTTTCACAGACTCTTATTTTACATCTTATTTCCCTTGGTCATCCAATATTTCCAATATTTGGCAGTTTTTGCAGCATTCATGAAGTGTTAGTATCCAATTTTTTTGAAATACTATTAAATAGCATTAGTTTGTGTTCAAACCTTGACTTCAGGTTTTTTTTTACCATACGACTGTCCATGATAAGCATGCCAGATGTTGTCCCAACCTTTGTTGTTTCCTCCTTGAGGGTCAGAGTGACAAACTATTAATCCAGGTTGGCAAAGCCCATGCCAAGGTGTTTTGTTTCAAACTCAATTAGGTCACAAAATAACCCAAACTGACTTTCTAAAGAGATCGGAGCATAAAGATGGAGACATGCTTTTTAAAATTCAGTTATGAAAAGCTTCTCTTGGAAGCCATTCCATAAGCATTACTATAAGCTCAACAATGCACCACACCCTGTTATAACAGTGATGTATTCTAAATATCCAAATATCTTCACTTCCACATCCATTATCTTTCTCATTTCTACAAATGTCCTCTAAGGTAGGTGTTACCTTTAAATGAGTGGAGTAAGTGAGGCAAAACAATATGCCATAACTAAGTTCCAGAAGTAGGACTTATGTGAATGTAGGTAGTCTGGGGCAGGTAAGCCGAGTGATGGAAAACACAGATGTTGGAATCAAGCACAGCTATATGTTAACCATGCTTCCATTACTTATTAGCTGTCAATGAACAAATTTCTTTACTTTATGCTTTGGTTGAAATGGGGATAATAGTTAGAACTATTTTAAAGGATTATGTGAGTGCTAAAAATTGTCTATGTAGTTATTAATTAGAATTACTTATCTGTCTCCAGGATCATCATTCTTTCTAGTTCATTTTAGCTTCAAGTGAACAGTCAGCAGAAGTAAGTAGTTTTAATCCAGCTGCTGGCGAGAAATCATCTCACCATCTCTCAGAGTGACTGGTGCAGACATCTTAATTGTTACTGTAGAACATATTGACAAGGAACAACACTTTTTTTCAGAAACTGCATCACAAAATGGGAATATTTCTGTGTTTGAGCTTAGATCAATGTGAACACAACTTCCAGTACTGATTAAAAGCAAGATATTAGATATTAGCTGTCTGATAACTAGAAAAGTTACATTCCTTAAGTATGCAAGACCCCCTGTATAATTTCTTTACAGATCTTACAAAAAAGCAAATTCTCCTTCCAAAGGAGTAAGTCTTCAACTGTGGTCACTGTGAGTACAGGCAAAGTAAACTAGGCTTCTTTATAAGAACTTCCATGAGAAGCAAGAAGTCATAGTCATAGGACTGGCAGATGATGAAGCAGTGTGTGGAATTGTCATGTGACTGAGAAGAGCAGAGGCTTATAGAAGGCTTCAAAGAAGCCATAAAGAAGGGAGGATATGTTTTTAAGGCATCTACACCAAGGCAAATAATAGGGGGCAGGGAGCTGGGGGGCCATGGTAGTGGTGGAGAGTTAAGACCTCAACATTCAGTTGACACTTGAGTAGGAGTCGATAGCTTCCTTTTGGCCTCTGTACTGCTTCTGTCTCAGATATGATCTCAAATGCTTCTTAGTCTCAGGGTGGTAAACACTGTGTGGGCTGTTTCAAAAACCAGGAAGAATGCAGCAAGTTTGTCAAAAGATGAGCTGCCCCTGTCTAAAAGCAGGAGAAATGGTTCTTTATTCTTTCCTTCTTTGACAGCAAAATGAAGGTACAGCCAAGACCATGGAGACTTGTTCTGTAGGACAACATGACCTTTCATATCCAAGCTGGGCTAGGAAATGAGGCAGAATCTGCTACTTAAGCTATATACCCAGTTTGAGGAATTATTTGGCATTCAAGTTTCTAGAAAATGCATGTTGTACACTTGTGTATTTTTTTAAGTTTCTCCTTGTTTAAATTTGATTAATGAAAAAATTTGGATATGAGATGAAGAGATTTTACAAGATGAAATTTAAAGTACAGCTGTCCTCAGAACTGGCACTGTGCTTTTTTTTATTTTTAAATTTTTTTTTTCAACGTTTATTTATTTTTGGGACAGAAAGAGACAGAGCATGAGTGGGGGAGGGGCAGAGAGAGAGGGAGACACAGAATCGGAAACAAGCTCCAGGCTCTGAGCCATCAGCCCAGAGCCTGACGCGGGGCTCGAACTCCCGGACTGCAAGATTGTGACCTGGCTGAAGTTGGACGCTTAACTGACTGCGCCACCCAGGCACCCCACTGTGCTTTTTTTAAATAAGTGATGAGGATTAAGGAGTGCATATGTGATGAGCACCATTTGATATATGGAAATATAGAATCACTGCATTGTACACCTAAAACTAATAGTACATTATTAACCAGCTGGCATTTAAAAAAACTTTAAAAATATTAAAAATAACAGTGCCCTTTTGTTTAATAATTTGGTATCATCTTTCAATGACTTATCAACAAACAAATGTAGATTTAGATTTAATTCCCCTTCCTAATTCCATTTTTATGTCAAAATAAAAACTAAAGATGGCTAAAGTATTCTAGAAGATCTAAAGCATTTGATTTCATGTAATGACTTTTGTCAAATGTCAAATGTGGTGGTAGTGAGGCTCCACTCATGTCGAAATGAATTTTAATAGAATAATGCTTAAATTAAAACTTTAACAAAGTGAATAATTCCATTAAAAGTAATTAAGGATTTCATTCTTTTTTGTAAATAGTAACATAAAATAAAGAAGTGAGAGGATTTCAAGTCCTAAAAACAGGCCACTTTGTTCTTTCATTTTGCATGTCAACAATGTTCTCTGTTGATATAAATAATGTAATTCTTCCTTTGAACATTTTCTAAAGATGAAGGATATCATGGTGATATTACTTTATTTCTAAGAGAAAACTTAAAAAACATTATTCACATGTTGATGAAGACACGTTACTGCTGTAGTTATCCATAATGAAATGCCTCAATTACTAATGTGCATTTTCCCTTACTGTATGCAGAGGTTCTACCTAAGCACACTGATAGATAAGCTATGTTTTGATGTGGTTATTGATGCAGCAACTAGAGTGGGACATCTGAGAAAAGATTCAGGGGATAAAAACTAGAAATACTGGAACATGAAAATCACCACTAAAGCAGTTGAACATACTGACAGCAAACCCAAGATGTCTTTGTTGCCAGTTTCTTTCTACATCAACATTCATATTCATGAGTACTTCCCAAGACCAATATGCCAAGAACTCTATCAGGTATGCATATACATATTATTTCATGTGATTCCCACCATAAACCTTGAGTAGACTTTATTCCCATTGTAATCTGACTGAAGATTGGATTCTAATTCTCAGTTTTGACTCATATAATGTATGTGCCAATTGACATGTCTTCAGGTTTTGTTTTGCTTTGCTTTGTTTTGTTTTCCTTATCCCTCTGTACCATACAGTTCCAGGCCCACATAAGCAGTGGTTTTTAACCTGGAGTGATTTAAACCCATGGGGGGCACTTGGCAATGTCTGGTGGCATTTTTGATTGCACAACAAAGTGGGTGCTAAGTGGGTGGAGGTCAAGAAGGCTGCTAAACAGTCTATAATGCATGGGGAATCATACACACACACACACACACACACACACACACACAGACACAACAAAGAATTATCTAGTCCAAAATGTTTACAGTACTGAGGTTGAGAGTCCAAATACAACAGGAAGAAGTTAGGTAACTAAATCATGAAAGAATAAGTCTTAAATTGGTAGTAAACATGAGCTCAACTAAAGTATAAGCCAAAGGTATTTTTAAACTATACATCTCTCAAGGTATCCATTCTTTTGATAATCCAGATATATTTGGGGGCAGGGAGGAGAGAACAATGAACACAGAGTTCCCCTTATTCAGTATTTATTAAACACTGGTTGTGTGCCAAATACTATCCATAAGGACATAAAAATGAACAAGACATGATTGCCATCCTTAGGAAATTTGAACTCAAACAAAGGGAGTCTGACTAAAAATCCAATCATTTTTATGTAATGCGTAAGAACTGTGATAGAGATCTAACACAAAAGGTCAATAAACCCTGTCTGGGGCAGAGAAGGTTTTCAGAGTTGAAAATCTGAAAGCAAAACAAAACAAAACTCCAAATATTTTCAATATTTAGGAATTTTAACTACAAAATGAGATTTATTTTATGCTGGTAGAATCTCAATCTCCTGGATTTTTAATGTGTTCAGTCATTATACTTTCTAATATGCTTTTAACTTCCAGGAATTCATTTTAAATTCATTCATGTGGGCTTATGCTTTTATCAAACATGAGCAAACCAAAAAATGTTCTCTACTGTCTTTGTGAATAGGGTCATAAGTCTGAATTTACAGGTTTTTTTTCTGTGGAAATGGCCACCCCAAATCACTCACACCATGTAAGTTCTTAGAAATGTGGTAATGTATTCACCAGTCTTTTTCAATGAAAATCAAGAGTTGTCTATTTATTCAAATTTCTTTATTACCAATTTTTGCACCTAGATAATTCTTAATAAATCTTACTGTCTAAATAGCAACATCCAGAAAATGAATCAGCATCTCATCATTGTTATTTGAGAATAAATATGCGTTGAGTGAACTGGTGAACAGTTCCCAGAATTCCTATTATGTGACAAACCTTATGCTAGGTACTAGGGCTATGAAGACAATTAAGATGAAGAGACAAGTGAAGTAATCAATATTATAAGTTTGCTGTGTGCAGCCCCCATCCCTTCCCTTCATCTACTCAGTGACTAATCATGTTGCTTCTGCTCAATAACTTTTGAATCTATGCACATCTGTTTAATCTTCTACCACTAACCCAGTCAAAACCACTAATATCTTTCTTTTGTGTCTTGAAATACCTTCTTTTTTTATTTTAACTCCAGTAAGTTCACATACAGTGGTATATTATTTTCAGGTGTACAATATAGTGATTGAACAATTCCACACATCAACTGGTACTCATCATAACAAGTGCAACTCCTTAATCCTTATCATCTATTTAACCCATCCCCATCCCCTGACCTCTGGTAGCCATCAATTTGTCTCCATAATTTTTATTTTTTTTTATCTTTATTTTTGAGAGAGAGACAGAGTGTGAGTGGGGAAGGGGCAGACAGAGAGGAAGACACAAACTCTGAAGTAGGCTCCAGGCTCTGAGCTGTCAGCACAGAGCTTGATGCGGGGCTTGAACTCCACAACCGTGAGATCATGACCTGAGCCGAAGTTGTCTCAAATGAATGTGTCTTTATAATTAAGAGTATGTTTCTTGATTTGTCTCTCTCCCGATCCATTTTTCCTTTTGTTCATTTGTTTTGTTTCTTAAATTCTACATATGAGTGAATTTATATGGTATTTGTCTTTCTCTGACTGAATTATTTTGCTTAGCAATATACTCTATCTCCATCTGTGTCATTGCAAATGGCAAGATTTCATTCTTTTTTACGGTGGAATAATATTCCATTGTGTGTATATACCACATCTTTTTTTTTTTTTAACGTTTATTTTTGAGACAGAGGGAGACAGAGCATGAACGGGGGAGGGTCAGAGAGAGAGGGAGACACAGAATCTGAAACAGGCTCCAGGCTCTGAGCAGTCAGCACAGAGCCTGATGCGGGGTTCGAACTCCCAGACTGCGAGATCGTGACCTGAGCCAAAGTCCGACGCTTAACCAACTGAGCCACCCAGGCACCCCTACCACATCTTTTTTATCCATTCCTCAGTTGATGGACACTTGGGCTGCTTCCATAATTTGGCTATTATAAATACTGCTGCTATAAATATAGGGACACATATATGCTTTAAATTAGGGTATATTTAAAGGTACATATATATATATATATATATATGATATATAAGATAGATATATCTTATATTCTTAGAGTAAATACTCAGTAATGCAATTGTTGTATCATGAAATAGTTATATTTTTAACTTTTTGAGGAAAATTTTTCTGCACTGGCTGCACCAGTTTGCATTCCTACTGATGCCGTATGAATGTTCCATTTTCTCCACATCATTGCCAACACCTATTTTTCTTGTGTTGTTGATGTTAGCTATTCTGACAGGTGTGAGGTGATATCTCTTTGTACTTTGATTTGCATTTTCCTGGTGATCAGTAATGATGAAAACCTTTTCATGTGCCTATTAGCGTATGTATGTCTTCTTTGGAGAAATGTCCATTTATGCCTTTTGCTCATATTTCAATTGTATTGTTTGTTTTGGTGGTGTATGGTTATATAAGTTCTTTATGTTTTTGGATACTAACCCTTTATCAGATATGTCATTTGCAAATATCTTCTCCCATTCAGTAGGTTACTTTTAGTTTTGGTGACTGTTTTCTTCACTGTTGCAGAAGTTTTTTCTTTTGGTGTAGTCCCAATAGTTTATTTTTCGCTTTTGTTTACCTTACCACAGAAGACATATCTAGAAAGATACAGCCAATGTTAAAAAGGTTACTGCCTGTGCTGTCTTCTAGGATTTTTATAATTTTAGGTCTCATTTTAGGTCATTAATCTATTTTGAATTTATTTTTGTATATGGTAAAAGAAAGTGGTCCAGTTTCATTCTTTTCATGTTGCTGTCCAGTTTTCCCAACACCATTTGTTGAATAGATCATCCTCTTCCAATTTGATATTCTTTCCTGCTTTGTCAAAGATTAATTGACCATATAACTGTGGTTTCATTTGTTGATTTTCTATTCGGTTCCATTGATCATGTACCTATTTTTGTGCCTGTACCATATTGTTTTGATTACTAAAGCTTTGTAATATAACTTGAAGTCTGGAATTGTGATGTCTCCAGCTTTACTTTTCTTTTTCAAAATTGTTTTGGCTGTTTGTGGTCATTTGTAGTTCCATACAAATTTTAGGATTGTTTGTTCTACTTCTGTGAAAATGATGTTATTTTGGTATGGATTGCATTATATGTGTAGCTTGCTTTGGGTAGTATAGACACTAACAATATTTAATTTTTTAATGTTTATTTTTGAAGGAGAGATAGACAGAGTGTGAGTGGGAAAGGGGAAGAGAGAGAGAGAGAGAGAGAGAGAGAGAGAGAGAGAGAGAAACAGAATCTGACACAGGCTCCAGGCTCTGAGCTGTCAGCACAAAGCCCGACACAGGGCTCAAACCCACAGACTGCAAGATCATGACCTGAGCCAAAGTTGGATGCTCAACCGACTGAGACACCCAGGTGTCACAAGACACTAACAATATTTGTTCTTCCAATCCATGAGCATGGAATGTCTTTCCATTTCATTGTGTTATCCTCAATTTCTTTCATCTGTGTTTTATAGTTTTCAGAGTACAGGACTTTCACTTCTTTGGTTAGTTTATTCCTAGGTGTCTTACTATTTTGGGTGCAATTGTAAATGGGACTATTTTCTTTTTTTAATGTTTATTTATTTATTTATTTTTAGAGAGATGAGGGAGAGGGGGAGGGGCAGCAAAAGAGTGGTAGAGAGATTATCCCAAGCAGGTTCCATGCTGTCAGCACAGAACCCAGTGTAGGGCTTGACCTCAAGAATGATGAGATCATGACCTGAGCCAAAACCAAGAGTCAAATGCTTAACCAACTGAGCCACCCAAGTGCCCACAAAGGTGATTATTTTTTTTAATTTCTCTTTAGTAAACAGATTTCCATAAATTGATTTTATATCCTGCCACTTTACTGAATTTGTTTATCAATTCTAGCAGTTTTTTTGCTAGAGAGATTTAGGTTTTCTATATTTAGTATCATGTCATCTGCAAGTATTGAAAGCTTTACTTCTTTCTACTGATTTGGTTGTCTTTTATTTCTTTTTGTTGTCTGACTGCTGTGCTTAGGACTTCTAGTACTATGTTGAATAAAAGTGGTGACAGTGGACATCCTTATCTTGTTCCTGATCTTAGGGAAAGGGTCTTAGGTTTTCTCCATTGAGGATGATGTTAGTTGTGTGTTTTTCATAGATGGCCTTTATTATGTTGAGGTATGTTCTCTCTAAAGCTACTTTGTTATGGGCTTTTATCATGCATGGGTGTTGTACTTTGTCAAATCCTTTCTCTGAATTTATTGAAATGATTATTTGGTTTTTATCCGCTCTCTTGTGATGTATCATATTCATTGATTTGCAAATACTTAATCACACTTGCATTCAGGGAATTAAAATCCATCTTGATATTGGTGAATGATATATTCTATTGTTTTTAAAGTTTTAAACCATATTTGTGCTCTAATCTTCATTTGTTTGTTTTTATTTTCCAGCTCCTTTAGGTGCAAGGTTAGGTTGTTTATTTTGAAATTTTCTTTCTTGTTTTATTTTCTGATTGATCCATTCATTGCTTAGTAGCATATTATTTAACCTCCAGGTATTTGTGGTCTTTCCAGATTTTTTCTTATGGTTGATTTCTGTTTTCATAGCCTTGTGGTCAGAAGAGATGCATGGTATAACTGAACTATTCTAATTTTTTGAGGCCTAATTTGTGACCTAGTAGGTGATCTTTTCTGGAGCATGTTTTGTATGCTCTTGAAAATAATGGGTATTTTTCTATTTAAGGATGGAATCTTCTGAATATATCTGTTTAAATCCATCTGTTCCAGTGTGTCATTCAAAGCTATTATTTCCTTTTTAATATTCTGTTTAGATGATCTATCTCTTGGTGTAACTGGGGTATTAAAGTCCCCTAGTATTTTTATACTACTATAGATTAGTTACTTGTGTTTATTATTAACTATTTTATGTATTTAGGTGCTTTCATGTTGCGTGCATAAGTATTTATAATTGTCATATCTTCTGGTTGGATTGTCCCCTTTATTATTATATATTGTTCTTTTTGTCTCTGGTTACAGTATTTGTTTTATTTTTATTTTTTATTGTTTTGAGAGTGAGAGGGTGCAAGCGCATGAGGGGCAGGGAGAGGGAGGTAGAGAGAGAGAGAGAGAGAAAAGCAGTGCTTACCCAAAGTGGGGCTCACATTCACCTAAAGCAGGCTTTGACCTGACCGGATGTGGGATTTGAACTCCCAAACCATGAGATCATGACCTGAGCCAAATTCAGATGCTTAATGACTGAGCCACACAGGTGCCCTACAGTATTTGTTTTAAATTCTATTTTGACCAATATAATTATTGCTCCTCAGGCTTTATTTTGACATCCATTTGGATGATAGATATTTCTCCAGCTTCTCAGTTTCAATCTGCAGGTGTGTTGAGGTCTAAAATGGATCTCTTATAGGCAGTATTTAGATAGGTCTTGTTTATTTTTTATCCATTCTCTTACCCTATATCTTTTCATTGAAATGTATTGTCCATTTTCATTATAAGTACTTATTGATAAATATGTATTTATTGTAATGTTATTATTTGTTGGTGGTTGTTTCTGAAGATTTTCTCTGATCTTATTTTGTCTTTCTTTCATGGTTTGCTGATTTTCTTCAGTTATATATTTGGATTTCTTTTTATTTTTTTGGATATTTATTAGTGGTCTTTGATATATGGTTACCATTAAGTTTGTATATAAAGTCTTCTGCATATGGCAGTCTATATTTAGTTGATCATCACCTAATTTTCAACCCATTATTCTCTCCTCATATTTTAGGTATATGTTGTCATATTTTACATCCTTTTATCTTGTGAGTTCCTTGACTGATTTTTCACAGAAATATTCATTTTTATTGTTTTTGTCTTTTCTACCTTTATACTGTCACTTTTGGTCTCTCCTTTCCACTCAAGGAGAGTGTCCTTTTTAATATTTCTTACAGAGTTGGCTTAGTAGTCATGAACTCCTTTAGGTTTTGTTTGTCTGGGAAATGTTTTATCTCTTCTTATATTCTGAATGTTAGCTTTGTTGTATAGAGTCTTAACTGCAGATTTTTCCCATTTAGCACTTTGAATGCCACTTCTTTCTGGCTTGGAAAGTGTCTGCTAAGAAATCCCCTGGTAGTCTTATGGGTTTTCCCTTGTAAGTTACTGTGTTCTTTTGTCTCACTGCTTTAAAAATTATTTTTCATCACTATATATTGCTAATTTAATTATAATATGTCTTGGTGTAGATCTGCTTTTTTTTTTTAATGTTTTTGAGACTTCACTTCATCTCCTGGATCTGGATATCTGTTTCCTTCCAAAGATTAGGGAATCTTTCAGCTATTATTTCTTCAAATACATTGCATGCCTCACCCCCACTTTTCTCTCTCTTCTTATTCTGCGACTTCTATAATGCAAATTTTATTATGCTTGATGGAGTCATTGAGTTCCCTTTTGCATACTCTCCTTTTGCATATTTATTTTCTCTCTCTTTTGTTCAACTTGATTACTTTACTCTGTCTTCCAGGTCATTAATTCATTCCTCTGTTTCTGCCATTTTGTTGTTCATTCCATCAAGCATGTTTCTTATTTCATTTATTGAGCCCTTTACTTTTGGTGTATTATTGCTTATCTCTCTGTTAAAGATATCACTCATATCTTCCTTTTTTCTCCTCAAGTCCAGTGAGTATTCTAATGATCATTGCTTTAAATTCTCTACCTGGCATGTTACTTATATTTGCTTTGATTAGATCTCTGGCTGTAGCCTTGTTCTTCTTTCATTTGAGACAAATTTCCTTGTCTCATCCTTTTGTTTGCCTCTCCAGGTCTGTTTCTCTTTCAGCTATGTCTTCTGCTCTTGAAAGTAGTGACTTTATGAAGAAAAGGTCCTGAAGAGCCCTGCAGTGAAGTGTCTTCTGTTCACCATAACCTAGCACTTCCAAAGAATATCTTGTGTTTCTTACTCCCTCATGTTGTGTCTGAGTCACTTTTCCTTTCAGTGCAGTTTTCTGCACTTTCTTCCTATTGTAGGCTGTACTTGTTTTCTGTGGTGTTACACGAGCTCTGAGGGTACATGCCTGTCATGGAAGTTGAGAGTGGGGCAGTAGTGTTAGCCAAATTTGTGCTAGACCACTAGCTTTATGCTAGATCACCTGATGCACTTTGGTAGCTGATGGCTGCACACAGGGTTGGCCAGGGGTGCAATGCTGGACAGGCACACAGCAATGGCCAGGTACATTTGGGTCCAGCATGTGAGCCTGGCTGGGATTGGCAACTGGGTGAAGTGCAAACCTGACCACTGTATGGTGACTGGGCATAGTGCATGCAACCAGCTGTGCACCTGGTGCCTTGGCCTGGTATGGGTGCAACTTTAACAAAAGTTGTTTTCAGCCCAGGGCCAAGACTAGGAGGCTTCGAGTAGGCAAGTCCTCATGAGAACTGGTGGATGTGGCCCACAGCTAGCAGATAAGGTGACTAAGGTTTGTGCAGCTTCACCTCCTGCAGATATCCCTGTGTTTATGCTGGGGACTGGAGAAGGAAAGTGGCTCCTGTCAGCTCCTTCATTTTCAGAGAGGTCCCCAACATGCTCCAAAATTAGTATGAACTGATCCTTTCTCCAGTTTGCCTCAAGCATTGTGCAAACTGTCAGTTTTATGTTTCCTCTCCAGGCAGGCTGCTGACCCTTTAAGGGTGATAACCTCACTCTCCTGGCCTGCTCATTGCTGAATCAGCTGACTTTTAAAGCTCTATGTTCCGATTCCCACTTGTTTTACAAACTCACAGAATTTAGTCAGTCCCTGTTTTTTGAAGTCAAATATTATGGGGATTTGTCTTCCTCATGTAAGCCCCCTGTTTTGAGGGCCCATTTCTCTGCCTCTCTTCACACAGCTCCCTTCCTTCTATAGGCAGCCTGCCTTGCCATCCCGGCCTTCCTAAGCTTTCAGATTCAGTTTCTTTATATGTAGTTGTGAAGTTTATTCTGCCAATATCCAGATCCCTCTTTGGTTTATTGACTTTCATGTGGATGATATCTAATTGAAGATGAAGGATGGGCGGGATCAGGTTCCTCATACTCTTCAATTTGTGGTTCGTCAGCATTTAAATATGCTTAAATGTCTCCTATCTTAAGAATAATGACTTTTCTCCAACGTAATAACTTTCCAGCTACTATATTGTGGTTTTCTACACCTATCACTTATCTTCATCTTCCATTCACTCTTCAACCCTCTCTAATCTGGCCCCAACTTCTTCAATGTCATTGGGACTATAATTTTCAAGGTCACCATAATTTCCTTTTTGCTAAATCCATAGTCACTTTTACATACAGATGTTACATATCTATATATTGAAAGTGCTGACCGTTCTATCTTCTTCTTGAAACCATCCTTCTATTGAGAACAGTAAATTCCTAATGTTCTTCCCAACTTTTTCACACCCCTTATTAGGGTTTTCTTTTCAGCTTCTTTTTAACTGCCCACCCCTTCAATAATGTTGTTAAGATTCTGTTCAGTTCCTCTTGCTTTCTCATTCTTCATGGTCATTCTTATTTAGGACCAATTTTTTAATTACTACATATATGCTAATGACTCAAAAGTCTCTATCTCACCCCCAAATTCCATCCTCTCTTGAAGTCTAGATCAGTATATGCAGCTGCTTACTTAACATCATCTTTCATTTGACTTTCCCACAAGTACCTCAAATTCATATGATTGTAGCTAAAATTATTATCTTGTCCTCAAGCGTGTTATTCCCCATACTCTTCATCTAGTGATGAAGAAGTACTACTCATCTAGATGAAGAGCATGGGCAATAGTATGTTTGAATTGTTTAAGCTGGAAATTTGGAAATTATTGCGATCACTTTCTCTCCTCCCACTCCCAATATCAAGTTAACTTCAAAGGCCTTTTATTCACTTTACATTTCAAAATCCACTTGTCTCTATTTCTATGACACTACTCTACTTTCCAACTGGTCTGCCTCCTTATATCTTGATTTACAAGGCCTCTCCTCCTACTGTGTGCACACACCCAGAAAAACTTACCTATAATTCATTCTCCTTATTGTGCCAAGTGATCTATCTAAATGTGAATGTGATCAGACTACTCTCTTTCTTACAATAATTCAATATCTCCTCATTGCCCTGAGGAAAACTTTTAGTTTTTATAACTAGCTTCATGGAGTGTCTCAATTTGAAGTGTTTTTTTTTCTTCATTCACTGCTGGTGGTCAGTATTGACTCTCCTTTCCTGCTCAAAGCAAGGTCTTCCATGACATGTTGGGTGAAGTCTATAAAGTTTAAAATTCCAATCTCCTATTAGGGATTAATCTAACCTCCTCCTATGTTCCTCTTGTTAGTAAGGTGAGTGAGATGGGGGAGGGAGCCTCCTTCTTGCCCTCTCAGCTTGAGTGATACTGGAGGAAGCATGATGTGCCTCTGGGACAATTGCTTTTCCTCTCTTTTCAAAGTCATAACTCCTAGGCTGTGTCAAGACAGAGTAGGGACAGGCAGAGTTTGTCTTTTCCTAACGTATGCTGGTTGGTTGCTGGTTTTGCTACTTCTTTGGCTAACACTGACTACATCCTCAGTGTTTCAGGCATTTGAATACTGAGGAAGACAAATACCATATAACCTCTCTTATATGTGGAATCTAAAAAACCAAAACAAACCAAAACAAAACAAAAAACAACAAACACATTGAACACAAAGAACAAAATTGTGGTTGTCAGAGGTGGGGGATGGGAGAAATGGGTAAAGAGGATCAAAAGATAAAAATGAAAAAATACCATTAAAATTAATTTTAAAAGGGTGATTTCATATTATACTAAAAATATAATTAAAATAATAACAATAAAAGTTGATAAAACTTGGAAAAGGTTGATAAAACTTGGGGCCCTGAAAAATGAGATGAGGGCATTTGTATGGATGTCCTGAAAGTGTTGGCTTTACACACACATCTAGCCCCCTTGATAATCCTCAGGACTTGCAGCAGTGAGCTACCATTCCCTTGTGAGTGCTAACACTTCCCCCATACTAGAAATAGACCACATAATAATATAAGCTCAGCTTAGTAGTAGCCCTAATCACACTGACACTGATCCATTGCATTGATGATAACATGTTGATCAGAGAGGACAAGAGAGGGTGATTAGTACAGTGGAGACACATGCACTCCAGAAGGCAGAAGACAAACCCTATGAAGATATTCAGGGACCTGCCATTTCAGTGACATTTCTAGGAATCCAGTGGTCAGGGGTATACTGAGATATCCCTTATAAAGTATAAGACAAATTGCTGCATCTCGCCTCACCTACCATAAAGAAGGAAGCACAGTGCCTGCATCTTGCATCTCTCCTACCATAAAGAAGGAAGCACAGGTCTTTTGGGATATAAAGACAACACATTCCTATTAGGGATTGTGCTGATTTGGCTCATGTTCCAGGTGACATAGAAGACTGTGAGCCTTGAAAGAGCTTAGAGCAGCAAATGCAGGCTATAATGTCCTGCCCATTGGTCAGTATAATCAGGCTGACTCTATGGGCCATGCAATCTGTCCGGTGATGGGAAAAGATTCAGTGTGAAGCTTGTGTTAAACCCCAGTAGGAGAATCACAATTCAGTCTCTTGGCATTCCAAAGCAACGCTATGGCTTCTACAGCAGAGAATTAATTATACAGTTCTTGACAAACAGTTCCTAGTATGGGCACCAAGTGACATTACATACTAAAATACCCAAAATTACTTGGATTCTATCAGACCCAACAACTAATAAAGCTGAACAGGCCACACTTGCTGCAGTTGTCTCATTCAGTGAGTACAGTGGGGGCTACACTGCAGGTCTCTTCTTATGAGAAATTATGCTCTTTCACAAGACAACCACGCAACATTGGCTGGAGAACTCCCCATTAGCTTGGCCATAGCATTCCTGAGAATGCACAGTGTGCTTCTGGGTAAGTCTCTACCCAGTTGTCCTTCTTTCTCCCTTTGCCTCACCAGTAGCCTGTCTCTGCCCACCCTCTCAGTTTCCTTCCCTTTTATCCTTGTAAGAATTTCTCCCAAAAATCTTTTACATCTAATTATCATGTTTAGCCTACTTTGAGGAGGGTCTAAACTAACACATAGGAGACTTTTGGTGTTAGTATATGAGGAAAAACAAAAAAGAGTAAGAAACTCCATTAGGACTTGATTTCATGATAATTTTTCATCCATGATGAAAGATTGGAATATTATCCCCAAATCTCTGGTAAACAACATCAAATAATGAATTGTTTGTCCCCAAGCTCTTCCTATATTCTCAGACTAGGAATTCTATTTTCCAAGACTACTCCCCTCCAGAGTAGTATTAAAAATTATAACTCCAACTCTATCAAGGATTGAAGAATGTGAGCTCCAATTCAGGCCTCTGGGGCCAAAGAGCTGTCATCTTATCCTCAGGAATTCCATTCCAAATGAGCTTTAATTGGTGATAATTTTTAAAAAATCAGAAAAAGCTTGCTAATCGTAGGCCTATGTGGTCCCCACTTCTTTACTTTCATTTTTCTTAATTTAAATTTTAGTCAACATACAGAAACATATTGGTTTCAGGACTAGAATTCAGTGATTCTTCACTTACATAAAACACCCAGTGCTCATCACAAGTGCCCTCCTTAATACCCATCACCCATCTAGCCCATCTCCCACCCACCTCCGTCCATCAACCCTCAGTCTGTTCTCTATTATTAAGCGTTTTCTGTGGTTTGTTTCCCTTTCTTCTTTCCCCTCCCCCATTACCATGTGCTCATGTTTTGTTTCTTAAATTCCACACATGAGTGAAATCGTATGGTATTTATCTTTCTGTTATTGACTTATTTCGATTAGCATAATACATTCAACTCAATCCACATCATTGCAAATGACGTTATTTCATTCTGATGGCTCATTAATATTCCATTGTATAATATACCACATATTCTTTATCCATTCAGTAGTTGATGAAAATTTAGGCTCTCTCCATAGTTTAACCATTGTTGACTATGCTGCTACAAACATTGGGATGCATGTACCCCCTTCCAATCTGTATTTTTTTTAATCTTTTGGGTTGATATATAATAGTGTAGCTGCTAGATTGGCAGGTAGTTCTATTTTGAACTTTTTGAGGAACCTCCATACCATTCTCCAGAGGGCTACAGCAATTTGCATTCCCACCAACAGTGTAAGAGGGTTCCCCTTTCTCCACATCCTCTCCAACACCAATTGTTTCTTGTGTTGTTAATTTTAGCAATTCTGACAGGAGTGAAATGGTATCTCATTGTGGTTTTAATTTGTATTTCCCTAATAATGAGTGATGTTGAGTATCTTTTCATGTGTCTGTTAGCCCTTTGGATGTCTTCCTTGGAAAAGTGCCTATTCATGTATTCTGCCCATTTCTTAATTGGGTTGTTTGTTTTTTGGGTGTTGAAATTGATAAGTTCTTTACAGATTTTGGATATCATCCCTTTAACTGGAATTTCATTTGTGAATATCTTCTCCATTCTGTAGGCTGCCTTTTAGTTTTGTTGATTATTTCCCTTACTGTGAAGAATCTTCATATCTTGACGAAGTCCCAATAGCTTAAGTTTGCTTTTGTTTCCCTTGCCTTCAGCAATGTGTCTAAAGAAGTTACTACTTTGAGGTCAAAGAGGCTGCTGCCGGTGTTCTCCTCTAGGATTTTGATGGTTTCCTGTCTCACATTTATGTCTTTCATTCATTTTAAATTTATTTTTGTGTATGGTGTAAGAAAGGTGTCCAGTGTCATTCTTCTGCATGTCACCGTACAGTTTTCCCAATACAATTTTTTGAAGAGACTGTCTTTTTCCCACGGGTATTCTTTCCTGCTTTGTTGAAGATGAATTGACCATATAGTTTGAGTCCATTTCTGGATTTTATATTGTGTTCCATTGGTTTATGTGTCTGTTTTTGTGCCAGCACCATATTGTCTCGATGACTACAGCTCTGTAATGTAGGTTGAATCCCAGAATTATGATGCCTCCAGTTTTGTTTTTCTTTTTCAGGATTGCTTTGGCTATTTGAAGCCTTTCCTGTTTCCATACAAATTTTAGGGTTCTTTGTTCTAATTCTGTGAAGAATGCTAGTGGTATTTTGATAGGGATTGCATTAAATGTATAGATTGCCTTAACAATGTTTGTTCTTCCAATCAATGAGCATGAAATGTTTTTTTCCATTCTACAATTTCTTTCATAAACTTTCTATACTTTTCAGCATACAGATTTTTTACCTATTTAGTTAAGTTTATTCCTAGGTATCTTAATTGTTTTTGGTGCAATTATAAATGGGATTGATTCCTTGATTTCTCTTTCTGTTGCTTTGTTATTCGTGTATAGAAATGCAACAGATTGGTTTTATATCCTGAGACTTTGCTGGATTCATGTATTAGTTCTAACAGTTTTTTGGTAGAGTCTTTTGGGCTTTCAACTCTATGTAGAAATACTCTATGTAGAATACATGTCATCTGTAAATAGTGAAAGTTTGACTTCTCCCTTGCCGATTTGTATGCCTTTGATTTTGTTTTGTTTTCTGATTACTGAATCTGAGACTTCCAGTACTATGTTAAATAGTAATTGTGATAGTGGTTATCCTTGTCTCATTCCTCTGACTGTAGGAGAAAGGCTCTCAGTTTTTCCCCATTGAGGATGATATTAGCTCTGGGTCTTTTGTATATGGCCTTTATGATCTTGAGGTATGTTCCATCTATCCCTACTTTGTTGAGGGTTTTTTATCAATAAAGGATGCTGCATTTTGTCAAATTCTTTTTCTGCATCTATTGACAGGATCATATTGTTTTTATCCTTTTTTTCTATTAATGTAGTGTATCATGTTGATTGATTTGCACATATTGAACCAACCTGCATCCCAGGAATAAATCCCACTTAATCATGAGTCACTGATTTCTCTAATTCTTAAATCATGCTCTTTTGCCTTAATCTCCCTCTTTTTTTCTGCTTCATTATTCTCTATAATTTTCTCCTCTATATCACTGCTTCATCCATCCTTGCTGCCACTGCATCCACCTGTGATTGCAGCTCAGTTATAGCATTTTTAACTTCATTCTGGCTATTTTTACTTCTCTTACCTCTGCAGAAAGGCACTCTAATCTATTTTCGACTCCAGCTAGTATTCTTATTATCGTGATTCTAAATTCTGGCTCAGACATCTTGCTTATATCTGTGTTGGTTAAGTCCCTGGCTGTCGTTTCTTTGTACTCTTTCTTTTGGGGTGAATTCCTTAGTTTTGTCATTTTGAAGAGAGAAAAGGAATTAATGAAGTAGAAAAATTGAAATTAAAAAAAATTACAATTAATAAAATATTAAAATTAAAAATTAAAAACACACACACAAATTGAATAGATGATGCTAGATTGTAGGTGTGTTTTGGTCTGGGTGTTGAATGTGGTTTGACAGATTAGAGAAAAAAAGGGGGGAGAGAAAAAAAGAAATCATTTGAGAATTTGAAAAAATGAATATAGTGAAGTGGACAAAAATGAGATGATGGTGGTAAAATAGAATTTGAAAAAATATACACAAAAATAATATAGTAGAAAAAAAATTAAAGAAAAATATTTTAATAGAAATTAAAAATAAATATGATTTTTTTCATTTTTTTCTTTTTCTGTATTTAAGAAAAAAGAAAAGAAACAAAAAAGAGAAAAAAGATTGAAAAAGAAAAAAATCCTTTGAAAATTTGAGAAAGTGAATACAATGTAGTAGACTAAAGTAAAATGATGGAAGTAGAATAGAATTTGAAAAACATTTACATAACAGTAAAAAAATATAGTAATAAAAATGAAATAAAACTATTTTTAATAGAAATTGAAAGTAAAAATGAAGTTTTTTCTCTTTCTGCATTCAAGAAAAACAAAAGAAACAAGAAAAAAAGAAAAAGAAAGAAAAAAAGGAAATTGTTTGAAAATTTGAAAAGGTGAGTACACTGAAGTAGACCAAAATAAGATGGAAGTAGAATTTGAAAAAATTTACAGAAAAGTAAAAAATGTAGTAATAAAAATTAAGAAATATATTTTTAATAAAAATTGAAAATAAAAATGAATTGTTTCTCTTTCTATATTTAAGAACAAGAAAAGAATTGTAACAGAGAAAAAGGAAAAAGAAAAAAAAGAAAGAAAATTGAACAGATGAACCTGCCAACAGATTGAAGTAGGACTGACATTGTTTTGTTTTCCCCTAGAAGTCGGTCTATGTAGCTCCCTATAGTCCATAAACCAAGCCGGCAGTGAGACTTGTGATCCCGAAGAGCGAAGTTGGCCCATTTGGGTGGGGCTCAGTGTAACAGCTCTGCACTCCACTAGATGGTGCTGCTAGCCTACTGGGGTGGATTGTTGTGGGGTTCGTAGGTGTGTATGCACATGCACAGGAGCAGTGAAAATGGCACCACCCGGCCACCCAGTCTCTTCTCTCAGATCAGCAATCATGCACCCATCCTCTGTCTTCAGCTCTCATCCACTCCCCGCTTCTTCACTGTGACCAGGCCTCAGGCAGTACCTCTCTCCCAAGTTTTATCTCAGATGTGGCTGTTTTCCCCTGCCCCTTACTTCTGAAGGACTGTGGCTTTGATGCTTTCTGCCCCTCTGGGGGAGGGTCTCACCCAACAATGGCTGAATGGGCAATGGCCAAATATCGGCTGCACGCAGGTACGCCTGCTGGACCCTGTTGTTGCCGGTGCCCCAAGACTGCGGCCAGGTGCCAGCCCATCCCAGAAAATGTTCGTGAGACAGTGTAGCAGCAACATCTCAGGGATTATGGAAAATCACAACACACATCTGGCACCTGGCTTCACCCTTAATGACCTTGCCCCAGCACCAGTGAATGTGGCTGCTTTCCAGGGTCTGCTGGGACCAGGTAGCTTCAACAGTCCCTACCAAATGTCCTTCCAGCAGTGGAACTGCTTTTCTCCTTGTGGCCCGAGAACCTCCTGGACCCCACTCTGCTCCTGGGGATTCACCCTTCCCACCAGAGCACTGCCAGGTAACGAGCTGCGGGGTTGCAGCCTTTGCACTCCCCTTGTTTATAGTCTTTATGGAATTTAAACCCTCTCCTTTCTCCTTTCTCCCTTTTTAGTTTAGTCCTTGTGGCTCTTTCCAATTTTCCACTTTCTTTCCAGCTGCTTTTGGGGAGGGGTGATTTTCCCATATTCTCCCCCCTTCCCCAGTCTCCATCCTCTCTCCTCCTTCAAAAGCAGTTCCCTACCTTTTGCAGCTTCTTGCTCCCAAAGTTCACCTCTCTGTGCTGCATACCTGCTGAATTCTGTGGTTCAGGTTGTGCAGATTGTTGTGTTAATCCTCCAGTTTTCTAGGTGTGTAGGATGGTTTAGTGTTGGTCTGGCTGTATTTCATGGACATGAGACACACAAAAAGCTTCCATGCTGTTCCACCGTCTTGGCTCCTCCTGGGAATTTTTTGGCAGACAAAAGAGAAATGAACTTTGTTTACATTTTTTTAAGAGCAGATCCACAATCCAAAAAAACTTTTTGAACGGAGAGAAAAGCAGAATTTTAATATTGTATCAGTGTATTTTTAAAATCCATTTATTTCAACCTTAGTCTGTCCTAACCATATATAAATTTTTCCCCAAAGATTTTTTTACGAACCTTCTACAACTTTTCTTTGTATTTAGATTTTGTCCCAAGCCCTATTTTTTTCAAACAATCAGTCTCATTTTGGGCAAAATTACTTTCTTTTTAACCTTTAGCAAAAAATGCATTCCCATTCCTTATATCTTTTTTACATATCTCCTACTTTTCTGCAAACAGTAACTTTTCTTATTTTCATCAGTATTAATTATGTTTAGCAGAATTTTAACTCTTAGAAACCTTAGTCTCCAGTGAAAACTAAGTAGCAACCAACTATGGACTATCTGTTATAGTAGGATTTTTTAGATGGCAAATTTATGAATCAATTAAGCATGAAACAAGTTTTTTAACAGATTTAAATATTCTTAGTTCTTTTATCATAAGAAGCCAAAAGCACAAACCTATGTTTAGTGAGTAATGCTTTAGAATTTCATCCAATTTGGAAAAGGCCTAAATGTGCAATGAATTTAATCCAGTTTATCTCCCAAATAAAACCTTAAAGTTTTAGGTTACCAAGGGCCTTGGAAGCTATCTTAACAATTACCCATGAAAATCTTTGAGGAGAATTAGCCATCATTTTAAGTTGTCATTTTGTTAACAAATTGCAACAAAGATAACATGAGCTTATTTGACTTTTAGTAAGCTTAGGTAGAAGAATTTTTATATTTAATGTTGATAATTTTAAAGACGGGCCTATCTTAATTAAATCAATAAACTTAAAGTATTTTAAATAACAAGTATGTTCCATTTGAGTCCATTTAAAAGTCAAGCAATATGTTTACCATTGTCAATTTTTATTTGGGATATTGGTGAGGAAATTTGAAGTGGGTGGTTTAAGTTCAAGGGTGTGCTCCTTGCCCCTTGACAGTGATGGTGCCAGGGGCACCTAGAAGGTATAGAAGTCAGTCATGTAGGTTGCATCCCAGGGGGTGTAGAAGTAGGAGGAGGGAAAGAAAGGCAGAAGAAGTGAGGTGCCACCAACAAGGCTGGAGATGAATAAAAGCTCAGGGGACAGAGAAAGAGGTCTCACTGTCTTAAAGCCCGTTAGCTCAGAGAGATGAGCAGAGGCATAACTTTTTTATTTTTTTATTCTTTTTCCCCCAAGTCCTGCCAGCTATTTCAATCAGGGTTTTTTTGTAAAATATGAATAGCAATGTGGCATTCCAGGTGTGTAAATGAGAGATTTTTATTGGGCCAAGAGCATTTTTAAGCAGCACACTATGCACTCCCAATTGGCCATTTCAAGGGACCCCTCAGCAGGGTACTATGGGCATTGCTGATAAATTATAGAGAGCAATTGGGTCAGATCTTTGTCTGAAACTTTACATCCTGATGAGTGCAAAAGCATATGGAGTTGCTCCTTATGTATATTCTGCTGTTTAAATAGCTAATCCCCATGACAAGAGAACATGAAAACAAAATTAAAAGAAACAAGACAATGAGGGGTTTCTGCATGCCTGATTGGAACAGAAAAGATTAGGGATAAATTTTTCATCTCATGGTGGGCATTAAGTGCAGGTAGTTCCTACCTGAATGAATGTCATGGGCTTTCAGTGCTGATAGTTCCTACCTGAACAGCAGATGTCCTAGTCCTGTTTTTTGGTTTGAGAGATGAGGTTCACAGCAGGGATCCAGTTGTCTGCTGGTACCTGCTGGGGTGCCACTTGTAGCCAGGCACTGAAGAAAAAGTTCTCAGACACTGAAACTGAGCGGACATGCAGGGCTGTCCTCTGCTAGCAAAACAGCAGCAGCAGCAAACTTCACGTAATCTTTACTTCATGTTCACCTGTTATAAAGATCAAAGAATGTCAAAGCATGGGAGGTAAACACAAGGAGCCTCCAGACATAGATCAAACATACATCTGGTGTTTACATGAAAGCATGCAGGGAAGATGTACAGTCTCAAGGACTGCTACACAATTACAGTGGGTCATTCCCAGGCTCCTGGGAGATCATGGGCCTCTGAATTTCATAGAGCACTTGCGTTCTTGAGACCAGAACATCGCTGACATTTCAGCAATTACCCCATTCACTTCCCCAGGGCTTACAATGCACTTTCTAAAAAATAACTCCACACCCAGTAGTTTAATTTTGCTTTTGTTTTCCTTGCCTTAGGAAACATATGTAGAAAAATGTTGCTATGGTTGATGTCAAGAAACTACTGCTTGTGTTCTCTTCTAGTAATTTTATGGTTTCAGGTGTCACATTTAGGTCTCTAATCTATTTTCCGTTTATTTTTGTGTATGGTGTAAGTGGTCCAGTTTCATTCTTTTTCAGGTAGCTGACCAATTTTTCCAAAAACATTTGTTGAAGAAATTTACTTCTCCCCATTGTATATTCTTGCCTTTTTGTCATAGATTAATTGACCATAAAAGTGTGGGCTTATTTCTGGGCTTTCTTTTCTGTTCCATTTATCTATGTCTGGTTTTGTGCCAGTACCATACTGTTTTGATTACTAGAGCTTTGTAGTATACCTTGAAATCTGGGATTGTGTACCTCCAGCTTTGTTCTTTCTTAAGATTGGTTTGGCTACTCAGGGTCTGTTGGGGTTTCATACAAATTTTAGTACTATTTGTTCTAGTTCTGTGAAAAATGTTATGTGTATTTGGATAGGGATGCTTTGGGTAGTACAGACATTTTAACAATTTTGATACTTCCAATGCAGGAGCAAGGAATATCTTTCCATTTTTTTATGTCATTTTCAGTTTCCTTCATCAATGTTGTATAGTTTTCCGATCACAAGTCTTTTATCTTTTTATTAGGTTTATTTGTAGGTATTTTATTATTTTTTGTTGCAATTGTAAATGGATTTTTTTTTATTAATTTCTCTTTCTGCTACTTCATTATTAGTGTATAGAAACACAACTGATTTGGGGGTATTAATTAGCATATAGAAACCCAACTGATTTCTGGGCTTTAATTTTTGCAACTTTACTGAATTCATTTATTACTTCTAATAGTTTTTTGGTGGAGTTTTTAGGTCTCAGTTTATCTTTTTTTTATTTTATTTTTTATTTTTTATTTATTTTTATTTATTTTTTTTTCAACGTTTATTTATTTTTGGGACAGAGAGAGACAGAGCATGAACGGGGGAGGGGCAGAGAGAGAGGGAGACACAGAATCGGAAACAGGCTCCAGGCTCCAAGCCATCAGCCCAGAGCCTGACGCGGGGCTCGAACCCACGGACCGCGAGATCGTGACCTGGCTGAAGTCGGACGCTTAACCGACTGCGCCACCCAGGCGCCCCTATTTTTTATTTTTTAAAATTTACATCCAAATTAGTTAGCATATAGTGTAACAATGATTTCAGCAGTAGATTCCTTAGTGGCCCTTACACATTTAGCCCTCAGTTTGTCTTTTAACAATGGTTATATAAATTTCAAAAATGCTGGACTAAAAGAGTATTTGTAAAGGAATACAAAAAAAATAAATAAAAATTTTTGACTTAAGAACTTCTCAGAGTCTATAAGATGACTAAGAGCATTATGAATCTTCAAGAAGGAGATAAAGTATATAACATTTCCCCAAATGATTTACCACAAAATCTGTGGAGTCCATCCTGGGTTTTGCAGGGGTAACTTTCCACAAGGAACGCCTTGAGGACTGGCATGTGCAAAATTCAAAGATGAGTGAAAAGGATGTAGGATGCTGTACCCTGTTGAATAAGGAGTCTCAACTGAAATAAGGTTGATCCATTTTGCTCCTATCCATGCCACTTCCCTGCAGCCAGAGACATGAAAACTGGGAACAATTTAAAGTGCTCTGTTCTTCTCTGGCAACATGATAATGTTTAACTCTAGGTCCTGCCTTCGACTTTAAAAGTTGCCAGATCCAGACTGTGAGGTGTACAGTTAATTATTTTAGTTCCTTTTTCCAATCCAGATTCAGCTGAATCCCATCAGAAAACAAAGCTCATGGTGGCTGAGGAAAACAAGTCACAGTTTGAATTCATTTAGCACTGAAGGATAATGGATTATGTTCCTATCTCCTCTGGCAACCATAATACTTCCAAGTTTTTGCTAAAAAAACTGTCCCTGTTTATATGACACATAAGAACAACCATGAGTCCAGACTGCCCTTCTGTTTGAAGGCTTCCTAAGTGTGTTTTGTTTTCAAACCTATTGCACATTGAAATCTGACACTTAGCAATACTTACCTGGCAGGGGAGATACCATAATCACAAGGGTGGTTTTCCTAGGGCAAGGCTTATCTATTGCACTCTGGATGTGCTGACCCCTGCAATTTCCTCAAATGTGGGAAACTGGACTGCATAATTTGGGGTAGTGTGGGACTGTGTTCACACTTTCCCTTCGTTAAAAAAAAAAAAAATCTGAAATTTAGCAAACCCCTCCAGGATGCATATACATTCAGAAGCTTCCTGGTTGTGCTGTGGTCTAAACATAACCTAGTTTACTTTAGAGTGAACATCTTTGCCAGTTCCTCTCTGGAGTTAGGGGCTCATTTCCACATAGATGATCATGACAGACCCAAGTAAGGAAGACAACCTAAATCAAATGGAAAAGAATTAAGTGCTTGGCTGATACTCATCACAAATCCTAGAATTGAGGATTTGAGAGGAGTACCCTTATAGGATCACTTTTTGGCTTTCTTAGTCTTGAGGCCCAGTGTGACATTTGTACATAATTCCATTTTCAAATACCTCATGGTTAACTCAGGGAGACTGGTGTCAGAGGATTGCGATAATGTAAAAGAAATTGCTGCCACACGGTGGAGTACTCAGTTGTTATATGCAATTTCCTTTAAAACCTTCATAAATTTTCATCATATAACATGGAAGATGTATTTCAGTATATTTTTTACACTTATGTATTTATTACTCACTTCTTTTCGCTAGGATCTGAAGGCATTGATTTAGTCCATGAGTATGAGATTTTCCAGACACACAGACTTGCTTTGCCATCCCCACATCACTTATTCTGCATCTATGCCCGAAAGCAAATTATAGTGCTAATCCTATAGCAATAGAGCATTATAACATTCCTCTTTCTCCTTTAGCCCATTTTTTTTTGTCTGCAGAAGTGTCACGGTGTTGATAAAGTGTTTATATATCAGGACCCACAGATGGAAGGCTGCCCCAATGGTCTGGCCCAAATCACAAATCTAAACCTAAGTCAGCCTGACCTCAGGAGAAACATCTCACAGTCAAGGAAACCTAACATACAACAATCTCAATCCTCCAACTCAGCTTTAGAAAACTCACCTTATCCTAGAAAATAGGACCTCCTAGCTTTAATAGGAAATCCCTGATCCCCTAGCTAATTATGCCCAATCATGCCATATTTCCAAGTGTCTTCTTTTAATGCTCTTAAGAATGCTCTTGCCTAAATTCCTTGGAAAGTGTTTTCCACTGTTTCTAAGGCACTGTACTGCCCCAAATCCATGGATTATGTTCCCTTGAATAAAGAACATCAAACTCCTTAAAAAATTGGTATACTATTTTCACTTGACAGTTTATATGAGGATGCCTATTTGTTAAGGTATAACAGGCAGGCAGGGAAAGGGCCTGTGAAATGAGGGTTTGTGGAAGGTGTCATGAAGAAGGGACTAGGGAAAAGTGAGAATGGAATTAATGAGCATGTAAAGAACAACTAAAAGTAGGCAGAAAACCCTGTGTATTGGACTACCTAAGTTTCCAATTCAATTACGTGCATCAACCTGTGGCATAACTACATGGGTCTTTGACAATGCCTTTATCCTAAGGGAAACATTGGTACTTCTTGCCTACAAAAGATAAGAACACTCTAGCTAAATACATTTTCCAAGATCTTTTGTGTGTGTGTGTCCAAAAGGAAATAAAATTAAAATCACAGAGAGTTTTATAGGAAAAAATAATGAAATAAAATTAAAATGGGCACACAGACACTAATGGTAACCTCCTAGGAGCATTAGTAGAATGGCTGCAAGGTAGACAGTCAGAACTAGGAGGCTTATCCCTTGGCATGGAGTGTGAGACGATTGGGGAGATCCTGGAAGGAATACACACTATTTGGATGAGATGGTTCTTTTACCTATCAGCTCTTTTCTAATTGATTTACCAGGAGGGGGAAATTGAGATTACGTGTGGAAAGCCATTGCATTATTTAGTACAGTGTTCTTATTTCCACTAACTGAGAAGTTTTCCACAATTCTTATTCTATAGCAATGGAGTAAATTTCCTTATCTGTATTGCATCTTGTAATTTTTGTGCACAGATGTATTATCACCATTAACACTCTATTTTTTTTTTAATTTTTTTTTCAACGTTTATTTATTTTTGGGACAGGGAGAGACAGAGCATGAACGGGGGAGGGTCAGAGAGAGAGGGAGACAGAGAATCGGAAACAGGCTCCAGGCTCTGAGCCATCAGCCCAGAGCCTGACGCGGGGCTCGAACTCACGCACCGCAAGATCGTGACCTGGCTGAAGTCGGACGCTTAACCGACTGCGCCACCCAGGCGCCCCAAACACTCTATTTGATTACTTGCCTGCCTTCAGTATTAAACTAATCCTGGATGCACAGGTAGCATGCCATTTTTACCTTACTTTCTCAGTGCCTAGCACAGAGCCAGGTATTTGATAATAAATCATTGATGTTTGTTAGATTTAATCGAATTGAAGGTGGTCATAGTGGGAATGGAGACAGAAAAGAAAAAGGTGTAAAATCTACTTTCTTTTCATACTCAGGAAATTAAGGACAGAGTTCTTAGAATCATTAAGCTTCATTTTCCCACCTGCAGCCAGAAACCTGTTAGCTCCAGTTAAGTTTGTGCAGACATGCAAGCAGTAACCACACACCCTACCTCTTTTATAGCTTAGATTAAAAGCCAAGTCTATCTCCATAGTTCACAGCCTGAACAAGCCAGTCTAGGTTTGTACCAGGCACCAGCTGCTCTTTGTCCTTGTCAAACAGAAAAATAGATACATGACCTATAGAGCAGTCACAAATTATAGTGCTCACACTACCCAGAATAGTACAAGCTGTTCTTTCTTTTTTCAACAATCAACCTAGATGTGGAAAACCTGTGCTCTTCCTGACCCTTCAAGGCCTCTAGGCCTAACTTTCTTTTTCTAAATTAATTAAGGTTGTGGAAAGCCACTGTTGCTGATGGGAGATGATTACACACACAAGCAGATTTTATCATTAATCTCTCCCTTAAAAACTATACTCTATTTTCCATGGCTCAGTTTCATCTATTACTCCTAATTAGAGCCAGCTCCTACTTGCTCAATTCACCAGGTATTTATGAAGCATCTTATGAGTGTAAGGCTGTGTCTATAACAATTGGCTGGAAAAGGACAAACCTAAACATAATCTATGCTTGATCTTCAACATTATCATTACTGATCCATATAAGTGGGACAGCTCAAGACCATGGCAGGAGGGGCAGCTGCGAAAGGCGATAACCACCTTGTTACTGTTTGGGATTATTTAAGTAGAGATTTCAATCATTCATTCATTACTTCATATATTCAACCGGCAGTTATTAAGTGCTCAATGTAAACAGAAGACTCTGTATTCTATGTCTCCGTAAAGAGAAGACACTGTTCTATTCCCATGTCCAGTAAAGTGGCTGAATGAGAATATAGAATTGGTGGTGGTGCTTGGGGAATGACTTTAGAGGTATGATATTCTATATCAAAGTTCAAACTCTCTGACTCTCCTGATAGAACTGGGCAAAGCTGATTATTCACAGACTGATTCTTCCTGTTTCAAAAAGTAAATTAAAGCTATACCAAGAAAGATAACATGAACTATTTTCCCTCCGGGGTTTTACTTATTCATTTTTTATATTTGCTAGTGAGTTTTAAAAAAATCCTTCAAAGATAGTTTCAAAGTTATTTGTATCCAAATAAAGCTCAGATTCCTATTTGCTTAAAGGAAAATTGTCTTTATCATCTCCTGAATTTCATGGGAAGCAGATGCAGAGGATTTATGTCCTGAAAAGTTTGGAGACCTCTCCTCTGAACCTCTTCCTTTAGGCAAGCTGGGTGGATATCCTGAGTGCATTACCACAGATACAGAGAGGGGCAATGGCACCCTCTAGTGGCTGACCAAAAGACAAAATCAAGCTGTTTTTTTGCTGCCATCCTTGCCTGGCAAATTGAAAGCTAATTTGTTCTTCACCTAACTTCACTGCTGATAGGAGCAACTTGACCTGAGTTTGGTGATTACTTCAACACTTTTACTCTTGGAGATAGTCTCTTCTTTTGACCATTATATGCTTGCATGCATAAAGTACTAGCCTTGGCATTTAAAAAAACCTGGTATTAGAATTCTAGTTTCAAACAAGAATGATGATTATTTCTTTTCTCAAAACCTCTATATAGGGACTTCTGTGAAGATTAAAACCAGAAAATGTGTGAAGAGATCACATGACACACACACCCACTGAAAACTAGTACACATTAAACAAATATATCTAAGAGGACTACTCATCTTTTTTTCCCTTACTCTGGAATCAGAAATTCAAATTTAATAGCCTGATGGAATACAAATGTATGAAAAAAGAGTGATTCTTGGCAAACCTTTTAGTCATCTTTAGAAAGAATCAAGTTAAAATGCTCTTCAAGAGGAAGTAAATAAAACCTACTCTATACACTTTTCAGAACCTTCTGTGTATACTGTTGATTAGTTGTAGAGCTTAGCCTCCAAGTTCTTCTTACTAAGGAACTGGGTTTTTTTTAACCCATGTGTTGAGGGAATGTAAAGGAATTCAGATTACACCAGCAGCAAAATTGAGAGTCTGACCTGAACAAATGGGACTTTTGGAACAAACCAAAATAATAATTTTGCAAGTTAATTATTTGTTAACTTTGGACATGTCAGTTCAAAACCTGGGCTCTGCAGACCTCTGTTGTCACGACTCTCCTGAGGAACTAGCATTTTTGAGGGACTGTGATAGTGTATGGGGTGGGAACTGACGGGGGAGCCAACAAGGTATCCTTCCATTTGTACAACACTACTATATGCCCTGTGCAATACCTCCAAACATGTATAAACCACACTCTGTCCACAAAAGCAACCCCAGCTAAGTGAATTAAAGACATTTTGATTCCAACACCTTCACTCCTTCCACTTCACTGAGGTTTTCAAACATACTTATATTTAATTCCTAATTCTTACACAAATTAGCTCTATGGCCTTGAGCAAATTATTTGATCTAAGCTTGAATGTTCTCATCTATGATAAAACAATAATATATACTTCATAGAGATGTAATGAAGATTACATGAGATAGTGAAGATAGAGACCTAACTCAAAATCTGGCATCTGTGTATGTTTAATAGGTGACAACTATTGCTGATTACTATTACTGAATCTTCTACAAGTAATAAGGATTGAGTACACAACCAAGGCCTGAGTATCAGCATCAATAAAACACAAACTGAGAAAAAAATAAAATTAAAATAAAAATATTTTCCTTTAAAAACCTTTACAATTATTTTTTTTTAATTTTAATGTCTACTTTTATTTTTGAGAGAGACAGGCAGACAGAGTGTGAGTGGGTGAGGGGCAGAGAGAAGACACAGAATCCAGAGCAGGCTCCAGGCTCCAAGCTGTCACAGAGAGCCCCACATGGGGCTCAAACCCACAAATGGTGAGATCATGACCTGAGTGGAAGTTTAACACTTAACCAGCTGAGTCACCCAGGAGCCCCAAAACCTTTATAGTTTTTGCTGTGTTTCATGTTATATGTGGGGAAAAAACCTATATATCACAGCACAGCCCCTCTCATTGCTGAGGAAGAGAATATAATGGAAAAACTCATGTATGGCCCTTGTACAAGTCAAGATCATAACTGCATTCACTCTTCAGGACTTCATCTCAAATGCCATGGTTATGAGCAGGTTTATTAGTGCTTACCAGTGACTGCATACAATCTATGGACCAACCTGTGTCATAGTCTTACTGGTAGCCTGGTAATTTGCTCCAGGAGGTGGAACACAAGCTATTCCTCAGAGCCCCACCAACCAACGGAATAACTGTACATATTGCCCCTTTTCTGCCACAGAATGGGGCTAGAAAGTAATTTGGGAATATGGCTCATAGAGGCTCTGGCTTGCTTCAGATCACAGAGCACATTTCGTTTGCCCAGAATACTGGCTCTAGTCAGTCTATTTCAATAAGAACATAGATGAAATTTTTAAGTTTTTTAAAAATTATTCTCTTGGCCGATAATTCTTGAGGCAAGCATTATGCTGTTTTTATTGTTATTTCTTGATAGAAATCATTAGGGAGGGAGACATATCTTCCAGCTAACCACCAGGAAATTTGGTATCTGTCACAAGCTCCTAGTAGGAATTTATAAAATGCTGAGGCTTGTGCCAGTTTCATGAAATGTTAGGGGAAAAATAGTCTGTGTTGAGGAAATTATGGGGTAAATATGGGAGGAAAGAAGGGGGAGAAAAATTTGGCTAGAAGCTTACATGAATGAGGGAATGGGGAGGGCATGCAGACTGTGATCAAAAAGAGTGTGAACAGAAGAATGATTGATCCAGTTCAGTTTCTGAAAGTATGTCAAGAACAAATGCCATATCCACTTAGATCTCTCCCTCGCCTCCTTTAGGTCTTTTGCCTTGAGACCTTTTCTGGATACTGTATTTAAAATTGCAACTCCCTCATCTCTTCTTTATTTTTCTTCATAGCACATATCACCTTTTAACACACTATATGCTTCACTTATTTATTTCATTTGTAGTCTGCTTTCCCTTTCCTGAGTGCAAGTTCCATGAGGAAGCAGAGGTTTTCTTGTTGTCTTCATTATCTAGTGCCTAGTACATATTAGGCACTCGGTGTATATTCATTATACAATATGTAAATGTTGGACTTGATGTTCTCAGCACCATATCTGTGGTAGGGCACTGAAGCTCCAAGAGTCATAAGTCCTAAGCACAAGGGCTCACACAGAAGTTTTAAGATGGGGCTTTTAATCCAGTAAGGTTTCAGAGTGCCAGTGTGGTTAAGACTCAGCAAATAGAGTCCTTCTAGTCTGTGGGGTGGTAACCCAACTGACTTGGAGGAATAGGTATAAGATTGGGGACACCAATGATTAAGGCCCTACCATCACATCAGAACCTTAGGAGTTTCAGAAAAGAAAACCCAAGATGAAGCTGTATCCCCATCAGAGAGAGTAACTTTCAACCTGTGTGTGAAATTTAAAGGTGAAACTTAGGATCCAGATTACCCAAGGCTACAGACAAGATTGGAGTGTGTGTGCCTTGATGTGGCTCTGGACCACTCCCCTCCCCCACTCTCCGGAGAAAGTCAGCTCATGTTTCAGCCTGCTATTTTTTGGTCCAAATGTGCATCCTAAGGTTTGTCCTGGGATTATTTTACAGGTACAAAGGGCATTTCAAAATTCAGATTTGTGTCTGGGGTGGACAGCAAGTAGAAGATGTCTGAAAATTGCATCATTCAATTCCTGATAAAGATGCTCAGTTGTCAGATCCTCTAAGGTCAAGTGCTTCTTGTACATATTCATATTTAATCCTTGTATTGATCTCATGAGAGAGACATTTTTAAATAGCTAAGAAGAATGGGCCTCAGAAAAGTTCAATGCTTGTCCAAGCTTACATGGGAGATGGTAAGTGGCAGCATGAGAGTTTCCTTCCTGATCTGTCTCTGATGCTGTGTGCATTTCTCTGAACCAAATTGCCACATTATGTCAGCACCAGTAGGCTGAGCCCGTCCTGCTTGTTCCATGCAGATTCCATCACCAGCCTGCCTGTGTCAATGTAACCTCCCAGGTCTTGATAGAATACCATATTACTTGGCTAGCAGCCAGGCATAATGGGAATGTAAAATTCCCAAGTCAGATGTAATGTACAGCATGGTAACTATAGTTAATAATATAGTTCTCCAACCCTGTATTATGTATTTGAAAGTTGCTAAGATAATATATCATAAAGTTATAATTATAAGAAAAAAAATTGTACTATGTGTAGTGATGGATATTAACTAGGCCTATTGTGGATATCATTTCATAATATATACATGTATCAAATAATTATTTTGTATACCTGAAACTAGTATAATATTATTTTTCAGTTACGTCTCAATTTTAAAAAAGGAATGAAGGGAGGAATTCTGAGAGGAAAAAGCCTAAGTGGTTACAGAACTTCATGGATCCACAGAATATCTCCTTCCAGGAAACCAGTCAAAGCCTGCACTGATATTTTCTCTCTTCCCTTTAGTTTTAAGTGAGATTTTGGTAGAAGATGGTCTTAATTTTTCCAAGCAAATGAACAACCCTAAAGGGGTGGAATGCCATCACTTGAATTCTATCACTGGGTTTGTGTGCAAAGAGGCTGTCTTGCTCTGTGGAGGAATTTTAGAACACTTTAGAGACATCATTTCTTTTGCACCTCACCGTAGTCTCAGGATGCTGAAACTTTTCATAAGGAATCTCTACATTAATTGTTTTTTTTCAAATTTTTATTTAAATTCCAGCTAGTTAACATACAATGCAATATTGGTTTCAGGAGTAGAATTCGTTGATTCATCCCTTACATACAACACCCAGTGCTTATCATAACAAGTGCCCTCAATACTGATCATCCTAGCCCATGCCCCACCCACATCCCTCCAGCAACCCTCAGTTTGTTCTATATTTGTTTTTTTTTTATTTTTCAAAAAAATTTTTTAACATTTATTTATTTTCGAGAGACAGAGAGGCAGAGCATGAACAGGGGAGGGGCAGAGAGAGAGGAGGAGGCACAGAATCCGAAGCAGGCTCCAGGCTCTGAGCTGTCAGCACAGAGCCTGACACAGGGCCTGAACTCACAAACCTTGAGATCATGACCTGGGCTAAAGTTGGATGCTCAACCGACTGAGCCACCCAGGCGTTCCAGTTTGTTCTATATTTGTAAGAGCCTTTTATGGTTTGTTTCCTTCTCTCTCTCTTTTTTTCTTTTTCCCCCCTCACATATGTTCATCTGTTTTGTTTCTTAAATTGTACATATGAGTGAAATAATACAGTATTTGTCTTTCTCTGACTTATTTTGCTTAGCATAATACACTCTAGCTCCAACCACATGATTGCAAATGACAAGATTTAAGTCTTTTTGTTGCCTGAGCAATATTGCATTATATATATATATAAATATATATATATATATATATACACACACACACACACACACACACACACACACACACACCACATCTTCTTTATCCATTCATTAGTTAGTGGACATTTGGGCTCTTTCCATAGTTTGACTATTGTTAACAATGCTGCTATATTGGGGCGCCTGGGTGGCGCAGTCGGTTAAGCGTCCGACTTCAGCCAGGTCACGATCTCGCGGTCCGGGAGTTCGAGCCCCGCGTCAGGCTCTGGGCTGATGGCTCAGAGCCTGGAGCCTGTTTCTGATTCTGTGTCTCCCTCTCTCTGCCCCTCCCCCGTTCATGCTCTGTTTCTTTCTGTCGCAAAAATAAATAAACGTTGAAAAAAAATTAAAAAAAAAAAACAATGCTGCTATAAATATTGGGGTGCATATACCCCTTTGTATTTTTGTATCCTTTGGGTAAATACCTAGTAGTGCAATTGTTGGGTCCTAGGGTAGTTCCATTTTTAACTTTTTGAAGAACCTCACCTCATACCTGTCAGAATGGTTAAAATTAACACAGGAAAAAAAAGATGTTGGCAAGGATGTGGAGAAAGGGGAAACCTCTTACATGAAACTTTTAATAGCCTCATGGCTGGTATAGGGGTCAAAGGTAGGTCACCTCAAGGTGGGCCATTTTAGCATGATTGTTTTGAGTTAAAAAGGAATCAAAACCCAGTAGATTCAGGAATAGCTCTTTACCTCCCCAACCCTAGAACTGCTTAAAAGAATTTAGATAAGAAAACGGCTCCAGGAAAAAAGCTGTCATCATAGATAATTACATTCTGATATGAATTAGGTATTGTAGGCAGAAAGGAACCTAGCAGGACCTTTTGGTCAAAGTCCTCTATATGACTTGTTTCTAAGTGGCCCAGCAAACATTTATTTACCAAACATTTACATTTTTGAATTCTTCTTGAGGACTGCATTCCTTCCCTTTTTGTCTCACACCCATACCCCTTTCTTCTTGGATCTGGATCATTTTGCTTGACTGTCTTTGGAATCTCCACCTCTGTGTGTATGTACAGTATTACATTTGATTTTCTCATGTTAATCAGTCTCGTGTACATTTGATTCTTAGGCCAGCTAGAAGGACATTGTAAGGGACAGGAAATTCTTGCTTTCTGACACTGGCTTTACATCAGTTAACTATTCTGTCTTCAGAAAGTTCACACCAACAGTTTTATGTTCCAGATTCCTGTCATCCTATTGAATTTTAAAAAGCAATTCTTGTAAAGCAATGGCCATTTCTGGCTCAGTTCAAAAGTCTTTTTGCCCAGTTTGATTTCATTAGCTCTTTGTTTTTTGGTTTTTTTTTTTTTTTTTTTTTTTTTTTAGATGGAACTTGTCTCAAAATTGAGGGTTTTTTGTACAAAAGTTTTATACAATTCTACATCAGCTATCTGGAATAAGGCAGGGTCTACAGATGCTGGTCACAGGAGATGGCTCTTAGAAGACAAGGGAGATGTCTAATTATAAGCCCTAGCCTACAAATATGCATGTATTCTCTCTGAAGGCAGAGCTTGGGGATACTGGACTGTATAGCCAGGTTAAAGCAGGGCTGCTGGCTGGTTATTCCTCCAATAAGAGACACTGGGAGTATTGATTGCTGGAGAACTAAGGATCTGCTAGGCTGAAAATCCCATAAGGGACTATCACCAATTTGCAGCTGCTGCCTCTGGTGATTTTTGAGTGTGGGCTCTCTCTATACCCAGAGTGAATTGTAGACTGTGATGCCTGGAAAGCCACTGGGCTCTAGGTGAAGACCACAGCCTCTCATGATGAAGTCATACATTTTCCATTTTTGATTAGCTCCACTCGTTTCATTCACTGAAAATCCCCCTAAGTCAGGATGCCTAAGTGGGCAGTGGGAAGGACACTAAACAGCTATGCCCTCACCACGACACTTTTAGTAGAGGACTTCATGGGACAGAGACCTGGGGTTTGCTCATGACACAGATCAGGGTGTGGCACCCAGCACATTCTTATAAATGCTTCATAAAGGGTTTATTCTGCTGTGGGGTCTAGGGTGGGGGGAAACCAAGAACTCTACTGTGGACTCCTAAGTTTTCAATGCTAGAATAACCCCAGAATGAAGGGAGATGAAAAGTTGTTCAAATAACCTATTAAAAACCTTCATTCCAGCAGCTGTTTTGAACCAGGTAAAAGTTCTAAAGATGCTAGAAAGCACCACCTGAAAAGACACTGAGCTCCCATCCCACCCAGGTAGTCCAGTGGCCTCAGTCTTGGGATATTTGTGGCAGGGACGGGGGTGAATGGAGAAACACAAAGAGAAAGATGAGGGTAAACAACCTGGAATATGAGGAGGAGGAAGAGAAAGGGAGAGAGAGAGGAATGGAGAGAAAAGGAGGCAAGAAAGGAGAGGAGAAAGAGAAAGAGAGAGAAAAGGAGGGAGGGAGGGAGAGATTGGTTCAGCTCTAGCCAGCTACTAACTTCAAATGAGACCTGACCACAGGTTGTGGGTGGCACACAGTGGTCATGTTGTGATTGAGGTGGTGTTGGAGCCATGGCAGCTTTGGTTTGAATTTGAAACATAAAGAAAGGCTCACTGTGCAACAGCCTGTGGCTCTACCTTTGAACTTGGTAGTTTTCCACTTCTGCCTGTAGAGCAGGAGGAGGATGTGGTGTGAGGACCAGTGCACTGAAAACTTGAATTCAGAGCCAGTGAGACTTTGCCCCCAAGGCCCCCATGGCCCACTCCCCACACGGAGTCTCCCAATCCTGCCTGGAGAAGAGTGCCTGTGGCTCCATTAACTTTCTTCTAACTCTAAATGGGGTTCTTTGGGCTGTTTTTTTTGGGGGGGGGGATCCAATCTTTTTTCATCTCTGGGGTCTAGGCAGCTCCTAGGGCCATGAGACAGTCCCTGAAGGGGCCTCAAGCTCCAACTGGAGCTTGGGTTGCAAAGAACAAGGGATCATGCTGATTTCTATTTCCTTGGCTTAGGCAGTGCAAGTGGATCCAAGACTTTGGGACTTGAGAACCCAAAATAGTGAACCTCTTGTCTAACACTGCTCCTCTCAGACCCACAAAATCCAGGGGTGGCCTATGGCAACGTATAGGTTTCTACACTTGGCCAAAATATCTTTTAAAACTGAAGGTGAGCAAAAATAGTGTGGAAAAAAAGAAATAAAACGACGTATATTTGTGGGTGGCATGCTCCTATATATGGAAAAGTCCCAAATAATCCACACACAAAAACCATTAAAGTCAATAAACTCATTCTGTAAAGTTGCAGGGTACAAGATAGGCAAAAAACAATTGTGTTTCTATATGCTAGAAATGAACAATCTGAAAAGGAAATTAAGAAAATAATTATATTTACAATAGTGCCCCAAACAATAAAATATCTAATAATAAACCTGTTCAAGGAGGTAAAAGTCTTGTACACTGCAAACTAAAAAACGTTGCTGCAAGAGGTTTAAAAAGACCTAAAGTCTCTGTATTTAAGACTCTGTTATGGTTTGCTTCTCTGTTTGAAACTACTTTTTCCCCTTCCCTTCCCCCATGATCTTCTCTTAAGTTTCTCAAACTCGAAATATGTGTGAAAACATATGATATCTGTCTTTCTCTGACTTGTTTCACTTAGCATAATACCCTCCAGTTCCATCCACATGGTTGCAAATGGAAAGTTTCATTCTTTCTCATTGCCAAGTAGTATTCCATTGTATATATAAACCACATCTTCTTTATCCATTCTTCAGTTGGTGGACATTGGGCTCTTCCCAAAATTTGTCTATTGTTGATAACACTGTTATAAACATTGAGGTACATGCGCCCAAATTAGGGCTGGTGGAGGGCTTGGGGGTAGAGGAAAGTGGGTAAATGGGCATTGAGGAGGGCACTTGTTGGGATGAGCACTGGGTGTTGTATAGAAACCAATTTGACAATAAATTATATTTAAAAAATCAGGCCAACAAAAAATATAAAGAAAGAAGAAAATACCTATTTTTTAATCTGTTTCAAAGTATAGAAATGGAAGGAAAGTTTCCAACTCATTCAATGATGCCAGCGTTACATTTATTCCAAAACCAAAGACCCCACTGAAAAGGAGAACTACAGACCAATTTCCCTAATTAACATAGATGCAAAAATTCTCAACAAGATACTATCTAACCAAACCAAACAATATTTTAAAATAATTATTTACCAAAATCAAGTGGGGTTTATTCCTGGGCTTCAGGGCTTGTTTAAATTCTGCAAATCAAGCAACATGATACATCACCTTAAGAAAAGAAAGGATAAGAACCACATGAACCTGTCAATACATGCAGAGAAAGCATTTGGCAAAATACAGCATCCTGTCTTGAAAAAATCCTCAAGAAAGTAGGGATAGAGGGAATAGGCCTCAAGATCATAAAGACCATATACAAAAGACCCACAGCTAATATCATCCTCAGTGGGTAAAAACTGAGAGCTTCCCCCTTAAGATCAGGAACACGACAGGGATGTCCACTCTCACCACTATTGTTCAACATGTTGGAAGTCATAACTGCAGCAATAATACAACAGAAAGAAATAAAAGATACCCAAATTGGCAAGGAAGTCAAACTTTCACTCTTCACAGATGACATGATATGCTATGTGAATACCCAAAATACTCTACCAGAAAATTGCTAGAACTGATACATGAATTTAGCAATGTTGCAGGATACAAAATCAATGTACAGAAAACAGTTGTATTCTTATACAATAACAATGAAGCAACAGAAAGGCAAATAAAGAAACTGATCCCATTCACAATTGCACCAAGAAGCATAAAATACCTAGGAATAAATCTAACCAAAGATGTACAAGATCTGTATGCTGAAAACTATAGAAAGCTTATGAAGGTAATTGAAGAAGATATAAAGAAATGGAAAGAAACTCCCTGCTCATGGATTGGAAGAATAAACATTGTCAAAATGTCAATACTACCCAAAGCTATCTACACATTCAATGCCATCCCAATCAAAATTGCACCAGCATTCTTCTCGAAACCAGAACAAGCAATCCTAAAATTCATATGGAACCACAAAAGGCCCCGAATAGCCAAAACAATTTTGAAGAAGACCAAAGTAGGAGGTATCACAATCCCAGACTTTAGCCTCTACTACAAAGCTGCAATCATCAAGACAGCATGGTATTGGCACAAAAACAGACACATAGACCAATGGAATAGAATAGAAACCCCAGAACTAGACCCACAAACGTATGGCCAACTCATCTTTGACAAAGCAGGAAAGAACATCCAATGGAAAAAAAGACAGTCTCTTTAACAAATGGTGCTGGGAGAACTGGACAGCAACATGCAGAAGATTGAAACTAGACCACTTTCTCACACCATTCACAAAAATAATCTCAAAATGCATCCAGGACCTGAATGTGAGACAGGAAACCATCAAACCCTAGAGGAGAAAGCAGGAAAATACCTCTCTGACCTCAGCTGTAGCAATTTCTTACTTGACACATCCCCAAAGGCAAGGGAATTAAAAGCAAAAATGAACTACTGGGACCTTATGAAGATAAAAATCTTCTGCATAACAAAGGAAACAACCAACGGAATGGGAAAAGATATTTGCAAATGACATATCGGACAAAGGGCTAGTATCCAAAATCTATAAAGAGCTCACCAAACTCCACACCCGAAAAGCAAATAACCCAGTGAAGAAATGGGCAGAAAACATGAATAGACACTTCTCTAAAGAAGACATCCGGATGGCCAACAGGCACATGAAAAGATGTTCAGCGTCGCTCCTTATCAGGGAAATACAAAGCAAAACCACACTCAGATATCACCTCACGCCAGTCAGAGTGGCCAAAATGAACAAATCAGGAGACTATAGATGCTGGAGAGGATGTGGAGAAATGGGCACCCTCTTGCACTGTTGGTGGGAATGCAAATTGGTACAACCACTCTGGAAAGCAGTGTGGAAGTTCCTCAGAAAATTAAAAATAGATCTACCCTATGACCCAGCAGTAGCACTGCTAGGAATTTACCCAAGGGATACAGGAGTGCTGATGCATAGGGGCACTTGTACCCCAATGTTTATAGCAGCACTCTCAACAATAGCCAAATTATGGAAAGAGCCTAAATGTCCATCAACTGATGAATGGATAAAGAAATTGTGGTGTATATACACAATGGAATACTACGTGGCAATGAGAAAGAATGAAATATGGCCCTTTGTAGCCACATGGATGGAACTGGAGAGTGTTATGCTAAGTGAAATAAGCCATACAGAGAAAGACAGATCCCATATGTTTTCACTCTTATGTGGATCCTGAGAAACTTAACAGAAACCCATGGGGGAGGGGAAGGAAAAAAAAAAAGAGGTTAGAGTGGGAGAGAGCCAAAGCATAAGAGACTGTTAAAAACTGAGAACAAACTGAGGGTTGATGGGGGGTGGGAGGGAGGGGAGGGTGGGTGATGGGTATTGAGGAGGGCACCTTTTGGGATGAGCACTGGGTGTTGTATGGAAACCAATTTGACAATAGACTTCATATATTGAAAAAAATAAAGAAAAAATAAATAAAATAAAATTTACATCCAAATTAGTATATAGTGAAGCAATGATTTCAGTAGATTCCTTAATGCCCCTTACCCATTTAGCCCATCCCCCCTCCCACAACCCCTCCAGCAACCCTCAGTTTGTTCTCCATATTTATGAGTCTCTTTTGTTTTGCCCCCCTCCTGTTTTTATATTACTTTTGTTTCCCTTCCCTTATGTTAATCTGTTTTGTCTCTTAAAGTCCTCATATGAGTGAAGTCATATGATTTTTGTCTTTCTCTGACTAATTTCACTTAGCATAATACCCTCCAGTTCCATCCACGTAGTTGCAAATGGCAAGATTTCATTATTTTTGATTGCTTAGTAATAGTCCATTGTGTGTGTGTGTGTGTGTGTGTGTGTATATATATATATATATATATATATATATATATATATATATATACCACTTCTTCTTTATCCCTCGATGGTCATTTGGGCTCTCTCCATACTTTGGCTATTGTTGATAATGCTGCTATAAACATAGGAGTGCATGTGTCCCTTTGAAACAGCCCACCTGTATCCCGTGGATAAATGTCTAGTAGTGCAATTGCTCGGTTGTAGGGTAGTTCTATTTTAGTTTTTTGAGGGACCTCCAAACTGTTTTCCAGAGTGGCTGCACCAGTTTTCATTGCCACTAACAATGCAAAAGAGATCCTCTTTCTCCACATCCTCGCCAACATCTGTTGTTCCCTGAGTTGTTAATGTTAGCCATTCTGACAGGTGTATGTTGGTATCTCATTGTGGTTTTGATTTGTATTTCCCTGATGATGAGTGATGTGGAGCATTTTTTCATGTGTTGGTTGGCCATCTGTATGTCTTCTTTGGAGAAGTGTCTATTCATGTCTGTCGCCCATTTCTTCACTGAATTATTTGTTTTGGGGTGTTGAGTTTGATAAGTTCTTTATAGATTTTGGTACTAACCCTTTATCTGATTCGTTATTTGCAAATATCTTCTCCCATTCAGTCGGTTACCTTTTAGTTTTGCTGATTGTTTCCTTCCCTGTGCAGAAGCTTTTTATTATGATGAGGTCCCAGTAGTTCATTTTGCTTTTGTTTCCCTTGCCTCCAGAGACATGTTGAATAAGAAGTTGCTGCGGGCAAGATCAAAGAGTTTTTTGCCTGCTTTCTCCTCGAGGATTTTGATGGCCTCCTGTCTTACATTGAGGTCTTTCATTAATTTTGATTTTATTTTTGTGTATGGTGTAAGAAAGTGGTCCAGGTTCATTCTTCTGCATGTCACTGTCCAGTTTTCCCAGAACCACTTGCTGAAGACATTGTCTTTATTCCATTGGATATTCTTTCCTGCTTTGTTCAAGATTAGTTGGCCATACGTTTGTGGGTCCATTTCTGACTTCTCTATTCTGTTCCATTAATCTGAGTGTCTGTTCTTGTGCCAGTACAGTGCTGTCTTGATGGTTACAGCTTTGTAGTGTAGCTTGAAGTCTGGGATTGTGATGCCTCCTGCTTTGGTTTTCTTTTTCAAGACTGCTTTAGCTATTCGGGGCCTTTTCTAGCTCCATATAAATTTTAGGATTATTTGTTCTAGTTTTGTGAAGAGTTCTGGTGTTATTTTGATAGGGATTGCATTGAATATGTAGATTGCTTTGGGTAGTATTGACATTTTAACAATATTTGTTCTTCCTATCCAGGAGCATGGAATATTTTTCCTTTTTTTGTGTGTCTTATTAAATTTCTTTCATAAGCTTTGTATAGTTTTCAGCGTATAGATTTTTCACCTCTTTGGTTAGATGTATTCCTAGGTATTTTATGGGTTTTTGTGTGTGTGCAACTGTCAATGGGATCAATTCCTTGATTTCTCTTTCTGTTGCTTCATGGTTGCTGTATATGAATGCAACCGATTTCTGTGCATTGATTTTATATGCTGCAACTTTGCTGAATTCATGAATCAGTTCTAGCAGTATTTTGGTGGAATCTTTTGGGTTTTCCATATCAAATATCATGTCATCTGCAAAGAGTCAAAGTATGACCTCCTCCTGGCCGCTTTGGATGCCTTTTAATTCTTTGTGTTGTCTGATTGCAGAGGCTAAGACTTCCATTACTATGTTGAATAACAGTGGTGAGAGTGGATATCCCTGTCTTGTTCATGACCTTAGGGGGAAAGCTCTCAGTTTTTCCCCATTGAGGATGATATTAGCGGTGGGTCGCTTGTATATGGCTTTTATCATCTCCAGGTATGATCCTTCTATCCCTACTTTCTTGAGGGTTTTTATCAAGAAAGGATGCTGTGTTTCGCCAAATGCTTTCTCTGCATTTATTGGCAGGATAATATGGTTCTTATCCTTTCTTTTAGTGACGTGATGAATCACAATTGATTGTTTTGCAGATATTGAACAGCTCTGCATCCCAGGTATAAAGCCCACTTCGTCATGGTGAATAATTCTTTTAATATATTGTTGGAGCCAGTTGGCTAATATCGTGTTGAGGATTTTTGCATCCATGTTCATCAGGGAAATTGGTCTATAGTTCTCCTTTTTAGTGGGGTCTTTGTCTGGTTTTGGAATCAAGGTAATTCTGGCTTCATAGAAAGAATTTGGAAGTTTTCCATCCATTTCTATTTTTTGGAACAGCTTCAAGAGAATAGGTGTTAACTCTTCCTTACATGTTTGGTAGAATTCCCCTGGAAAGGCATCAGGCCCTGGACTCTTGTTTTTTGGGAGATTTTTTATTAATAATTCGATTTCCTTACTGGTTATGGGTCTGTTCAAATTTTGTATTTCTTCATGTTTCAGTTTTGGTAATGTATATATTTCTAGGAATTTGTCCATTTCTTCCAGCTTGCACACTTGATTGGCATATAATTGCTCATAAATTTCTCTCATTATTGTTTTATTTTCTGCTGTGTTGGTTGTGATCTCTCCTTTTTCATTCTTGATTTTATTTATTTGGATCCTTTACTTTTTCTTTTTGATCAAACTGGCTAGTGGTTTGTCGATTTAATTAATTCTTTCAAAGAACCAGCTTCTGGTTTCATTGAATTGTTCTTCTGCCTTTTTTTGTTTGTTTGTTTCAATAGCATTAATTTCTGTTCTAATCTTTATTATGTCCTGTCTTCTGCTGGTTTGGGGTTTATTTTCTGTTTTCTTTCCAGCTCTTTAAGGTGTAAGGTTAAGTTGTATATTGGAGACCTTTCTTCCTTCTTAGGAAGGCCTGGATTGCTATATACTTTCCTCTTATGATGCCTTTGCTGTGTCCAAGAGGTTTGGGGTTGTGGTGTTATCATTTTCATTGGCTTCCATGAACTTTTTTATTTCCCCTTTAACTTTTTGGTTAGCCCATTCATTCTTTAGTTGGATGTTCTTTAGTCTCCAAGTATTTGTCACCTTTCCAAATTGTTTTTTTGTGGTTGATTTTGAGTTTCATACCGTTGTGGTCTGAAAATATGCATGGTATGATCTCGAACTTTTTGTACTTGTTGAGGGTTGATCTGTGTCCTCGAATGTGGTCAATTCTGGAGAGCATTCTATGTGCACTGGAGAACAATGCACATTCTTCTGCTTTAGGATGAAATGTTCTGAATATATTAAGTCCATATGGTCCAGTGTGACATTCAAAGCCATTGTTTCCTTGTTGATTTTCTGACTAGATGATCTGTCCATTGTGTAAGTGGGGTGTTGAAGTCTCCTACTATTATGGTATTATTACCAATGAGTTTCTTTATGTTTGTGATTAACTGATTTATATATTTTCATGCTTTCACATTTGGAGCATAAATGTTTACAATAGTTGTCTTCTTGGTGAACAGACCACTTAACTATGATATAATGCTCTTCTTCATCTCTTGTTACAGTCTTTGTTTTATTTTTTCTTTTAATATTTATTTATTTAATTTATTCATGTTTTAAAATATAATTGATTGGCAAATTGTTTTCCATACAACACCCAGTGCTCATCCCACTAGGGGCCCTCCTCCATGCCCATCACCCACGTTCACCTCTCCCCCAACCCCCATCAACCCTTAGTTTGTTCTCAGTCCTTAAGAGTATCTTGTGGTTTGCCTCCCTCCCCTTCCCCTCCCCCATGGTCTTCTGCTAATTTTCTCAAGATCCACATATGAGTGAAAACATATGGTATCTGTCTTTCTCTGCCTGACTTGTTTCACTTGCCATAAAACCCTCCAGTTCCATCCACATTGCTCCAAATGGCCAGATTTCAGTCTTTCTCATTGCCAAGTAGTATTCCATTGTATATATAAACCATATCTTCTTTATCCATTCATCAGTTGATGGACATTTAGGCTCTTTCCATAATTGGGCTATTGTTGAAAGTGCTGCTATAAACATTGCGGTACAAGAGCCCCTATGCAGCAGCACTCCTGTATCCCTTGGGTAGATTCCTAGCAGTGCCATTTCTGGGTCATAGGGTACTTCTATTTTTAATTTCTTGAGGAACCTCCACACTGTTTTCCAGAGTGGCTGCACCAGTTTGCATTTCCACCGACAGTGCAAAGGGGTTCCCATTTCTCCACATCCTCTCCAGCATCTATAGTCTCCTGATTTGTTCATGTTAGACACTCTGACTGGTGTGAGGTGGTGTCTCAGTGTGGTTTTGGTTTGTATTTCCCTGATGATGAGTGACATTGAGCATCTTTTTATGTGTCTGCTGGCTTTTTTGGAAAAGTGTCTATTCATGTCTTCTCCCCATTTCTTTACTGGGTTATTTGCTTTTCAGGTGTGGAGTTTGGTGATTCTTTATAGATTTTGGATACTAGACCTTTATCTGAAATGTGACTTGCAAATATCTTTTCCCATTCCATCAGTGCCTTTTTGTTTTCTTGATTGTTTCCTTTGCAGTGCAGAAGCTTTTTATCTTGATGAGGTCCCAATAGTTCATTTTTGCTTTTAATTCCCTTGCCTTTGGAGATTTGTTGAGTAAGAAGTTGCTGCAGCTGAGGTCAAAGAGGTTGCTGCCTGTTTTCTCTGCTAGGCTTTTGATGGTTTCCTGTCTCACATTTAGGTCTTTCATCCATTTTATTTTTTGTGAATGGTGTAAGAAAGTGGTCCAGCTTCATTCTTCTGCATGTTGCTGTCCAGTTCTCCCAACACCATTTGCTAAAGAGACTGGCTTTTTTCCATTGGATATTCTCTCCTGCTTTGTCAAAGATTAGTTGGCCATATATTTGTGGGTCCAATTCTGGGTTCTCTATTCTATTCCATTAGTCTATGTGTCTATTTTTGTGCCAATACCATACTATCTTGCTGATTAGGGCTGTGTATTAGAGGCTAAAATCTGGAGTTGTGATGCCTCCCGCTTTGGATTTATTTTTCAACATTACTTTGGCTATTTGGGGTCCTTTTTTGGTCCCATAAATATTTCAGGACTGTTTGTTCAAACTTTGAAAATAATGCTAGTGCAATCTTGGTTGGTATTGCATTGAATGTGTAGATTGCTTTGGGTAGTAATGACATTTTAACAATATTTGTTCTTCCAATCCATGAGAATGAATGTTTTTCCATTTCTTTTGTCTTCATCAATTTCCTTCATGAGTTTTTTTAGTGTTCAGCATACAGATCTTTTACATCTTTGGTTAGGTTTATTCCTAGGTATTCTATGGTTCTCGGTAAATGGGATCAATTTCTTGATTTCTCTTTCTGTTGCTTCATTATTTGTGTAAAGAAATGCAACTGATTTCTGTACAAGGAGTTTGTATCCTGCAACTTTGCTGAATTCATGTATCAGTTCTAGCATCTTTTTGGTGGCCCACATATTCCCACATGTCACAGACTTAAAACACCTGTAATACACACACAGAGACAACCCACATTCACTGTATACATCCCACATGTATACCACACAAATACCACCTAATACACACCATGCACACCACAAGACACTTCACAACCCACACCTACATTACTTCTTCTCTATCCCACCAACCATATGCTGCATACTGCCACAAACATATTTTACACACGTCACAAAGAAAACACACAAACACCACAAAATGTCGCACATATCCCACACTCTACACATAAACAACACAAACAACACATATATGCAACACCCACACCACACATATTATGCATATAAAAGACACATACACAGTAGCTCATGTCAATTATACTAAACACACAAAGTACATGCACAGGAAACACACAAAACACATAAGTTACATGCACACGGTACATACACCTCACTGCACACCCACCACAACTCTACAATATGCACACTACATACACCATAGATACTCCATATATACCACACACACACCACACATGCACTGCCCAAACCATACATATGTCACGCAGAAACACACATACACCAACCCAACACCAGACATAGCTCTCATATATCACATATATACCACAGAGACACACACACACCTCACATATCAAACATACATCCTGTATATATCACACATATAATACACACACTTTCACTGATGCACATCACACAGAGAGCACATACACACAGGCATGCCATACATATACCAGAAACACAATATATATAAAACACCAATATATATCACACACATAATCCACAATATACCACACCCTCACCAATCATAACACATACAAACCAGAAACAGAGCACACATAGCACATATACAACAAACATACCACATAGATACCAAAAATTCATGAGATATATAACAAACACCACCTACACACACCAAATGCACACCACATGTATATTATACACACTTCACACCAGCAAATATGCATAACAAACATCAACAACACGTGGGTCACACAAATACCACATGAACACACACCACAAGTGGAGAACAAACACACAAGAAATATACATTATCTCAACTCATCTACCATATGTAAGGCACACATAGACCACCCATATATCACTGACACACCACACATGCTCCACACAAGCCACACAAATGCCATAACCACACACACACACACACCACATATATACCCCACAGATCATACATACAAAACACACAAAAGCATGTATATCACAACTGCCCCAAACACATACCACACATACCTTACACATACCAAATACACCCACACACCACACACACACCAAACTAGAGATATCCCACAGGCACAACACACATACAACACACTCACACCACATGTAAAACATGCCCAACAACCTTACCACACACAAAACATACACCGCATGTATCATACATATACCTCAGCACATGCACACACACGTCTATTTCACACATACACATTCCATACACACAAAACCAAAAGAACCTTTACACCATGCACAAACCACACACACACCACATAGTCTACCTTCACACACCACACGCCACAAAGCCCAAACATACATGCTGCTTATATACCACAGCACACCACACATATACCACACACACAGCACATGTCACACCCTTAACGCATGTACAGCACTCATTGGACACACACACACACACACATACACAGTTCACACCTCAAATACAACTCGTTTACAACACACAGAGATACCACAAGCACACCACACATTCATGACACAATAACCATATATTTACAACGTACACACACACACACACACCACACAATAACCACATATGTCCATAGATCCACATACATACACTACACATGCAAAACACATAGAATGTACACAGACACACCACACATACACCACAAACACCAACATTATTCCACACACATACTCCACAGTTATACCACACTCACAACACATCATGCACACACACACACCACACATGTACCACACACACACACCCCAATGTACCAAAGTCACTCCAGAGAGCACATACATCCCATGTATATCACACATCAGCACTCATTCCAAACACAGACACACACCACATGCACATCAGACACACACCACACATACACACAAAACTCACCACACTCCTCAAACACGTACTGTGAACACACACCCATGCCTCACGGAAAGCATTCACATGATACATACACCACACACAGTGACACATACCACACATCCATGAGAAAAATATACCACACACTTCTACCACATGCACATCAACTCACAATATGTACAGCACTTCCACACAACCCATATAAAACACACACCACCCATATACCATTCACAGACCACACCGAGGATACACACACATGACACATGCACTAAACCATGCCCACACAGACAAAAATAAATACACATAGCGTAACCCACACTTGACCAATACACCACACGCACACCAGTTACACACATCAGAAACACAACACATACACCATACATCACAGAGAATGTATGTACTCACCACACACACACACACACACACACACACACACACCACAAACCAGAAACACAAGAAACAACCCCACAAAACAGAAATCAAATACATATCATGGAGACAACCACCATTATCATATATATGCCACACTCAATGTACACACACAAAACAACCCACATATGCCAAATGCCCACCCCATTTATAACCTACACACAGCAACAGATATATACTACACATTCCACATACAGACCACACATTTATCACACACACAAACTACACATATACCACACAAACACAATACATATCCTGTAAAACAACCAAGACTGCCACAAAACAGTCCCCACACAGACACCACAGACACACCACAGCTATTCTACACATATACTACCCCACACAAACACCACACACACACCACACATATGATACATGCACCAAACACCACCTAGCTACACTATTCATACACAACACATGTATCACACACATGCACTCTACAGACACATAAAACTTTTACAATGCACACACCACATATATGTCACACACACAGCCTGAACCCACATACCATGTAACACTGCACACACATAGTCCACACACACTGCACACAAACCTCACGTAGACAACACACCCACATGCAACACATGCAACACACACTGCATGTATAAAATACAATACACACACACAACACACAGATATCATGCACACACAAGCCAAGCAGATACCACACATACCACATCTTTCACACTTTCACCACCCACACTACATATCCCATTACATATACAATACACCTATTTCAGAAACGCCACACACCCAAAAGGCATGCAACACTTACACCACACATACCACATGCACCACAATTTCATTACACACATATGACACATATACCACACACACATACATCCCATGCACCAGTCCTCACCATACAGATACCACACATACCATATATAACACATACACATACCACACATACCACACACATGACATACAAACCACACTCACCACACATTCCACACAACCTTCCACACATATTTGCCACCACAAACTACCCATAACCACCCAACACCACACCTACACCACAAGGACACCACACATACACCATGCATATATTACCCACATGCCCACCACACAAAATGTACATACACCACATACTCACCATACGCACCACACTCATAACACACACAACACATTGGAGACACACAAAACACATCACACATACACTGCATCCATGTGTATACCACACACAAAGCCTAGACCAGCTATTAACCAAAAACATACTACACACACACAGGGATAGCATGCATGCACCTCATATACACCATAAACACCACACATGTCACACACAACACAAACATAACATGCATATACCACACACAACACACATGTACCTAAATGACCCATACACCACACACACCACACAGATACACAACACAGATGTGGCACACACAAATTCTACTCCATTCGCCACTCAAACACTGCACATGCATGGCAGGGAAATCACATATGTATGTCACAAATACCACACAATATCCTTATGGCACACATATCACACACACATAATACATGCACCACACCTATATCTCACACACACACTGCACAACCCATAAAACACATGGAAATAATGCTCTCAGCACACACATCACCCCACACAATGAATGTCATACATACACAAGCACTAACAACACATACAGTACACACACTCCACACCCACACACCAAATAAACACCACAGCCGTCACAAAAATACCAAGCAAACACACACATCAAATATACACCACATACATAATATACAGCACACACAAATACACATACATCTCTCACACTCATCGCACATGCAACTCACACACCAGAGACAAACCACACATACCACACACACATGCCACACACACACATTGTACACTTACACTATACCTAGTCCACACATATACAACACCTGTACTCCACACATGCACACCACATGCACACCACATATATGCCACACACACTGAAAACAATGGATACAGCACACACATTACACCCATTCAACCACACATATTCCACACATCAAAAATACACCACACATACCACACACACATTAAATATTTACAATACACACACCACCCTTGATGCCCATGTGCCATACTCACACATATCAAACACATATCACACACACACACACACGTACCACAAATACCCCCCCACACACACACAACACATATACCTCATATACACACACAACCTAAGAAACAATATGCCAACATATACTGCAAGCACAATCAGATTCATGACCCATACACCACACACACCACACAGATACACAAGACAGATGCTGCACACACAAACTCCACTCCTTTTGTCACTCAGACACTACACATATATGACAGGGAATGTATCTCACAAATACCACAAATACCACCCTCACTGCACACACATCACACACACATAACACACGCACCATGCCTATATCAAAGACACACACACACTTCACAATACATACAGCACATGGAAATAATGCACTTACCACCACACACATTGCATACCACACATACACAAGCACTGACACACTTAACACACACACATCACACACACACATCACACGTACTCCACACCCATACACCACATCAATACCACACTCATCACAAAAATGCCAAGCAAACATACATACCATACATACACCCCACACACATAACATATACCACACATAACTACATACACACAACACACATGCAGCACGCACAGCAGAGACACAAAGCACACATACCACACACACACACACACACACACACACACACACAGAGCATGCCACAAATATACCACCAACACACACAAAACAGATACTTCAAAAATTCCTCACATATACACTTCCACAAACACCACAAGTAAAACTAATGAAAAATGAGACATATACACCACACATATACCACACAGCACACATGCCACACACACAGAATAGTCAACCCACAAATTCTACACATACACCATACTTACAGCACACATTCAACACAACACCTCACACTCACCATATACATAGCTACCAAAGGTACACCACACACATGCACACTCACCACAGATATACCAACACACACAACATACACTACATGCACATATCAAACGAACATCATGTATACACCACATACACAAAACAAATATAACACACACATATAATACATGCAACACACACAACACACGAATTGCACACAAACACCACACATATATCACACATACCACAATACAGAAATACACAACGCACAAACACAAAACCTTTATGAAAAATACATCACACATGACCGCACTCAAGACACTTCTAACACAGACACCCACACCTTGCACATACCACACACATCGCACATCACATTAGCCACATGTATACTACATACACATGTACATCACACATACATGATGCACACCATATGTACCACATATCCACCACACACTCACCATGCATATACCACAAACATGTCCAACCCAAATCACACATGCCCCCACACCCAGTTATACCCTCTCTAACAGTATTACCACACTCAACACATTAACAATGCATAATAACCAAACAGTCACACATATACAACACAAACACACTCCACATATATACACCACACACCAAACACACACCACATATAAATAAGAGACATGCTACCTCCTCCACACATAAACTACACATATACCACACACACTGCACATGTAGACACAAACAACACATATACCACACACCTACACCTAACGCACAGAACACATATACTACAAACACATACCTCACATGACACACAATTAGACACAAACATATCACCCATTCACCACAGACACACCACATAGATATGTACCCCAAACTATTTATTACATAAAATACACATATAACACACACACACACCCCTACACCCCACACATATATCACCCAATCACACTCCACATATACATCACATACACACCAAACATGTATCACACACAACACACTTATAGGCACCACAGGCACCACATATAAAAGAAACACACCATAATAATCCATATATATGATATACAGACACCACGCACACCAGACACACCACACTTAAATTACACAAACCCCACCCATATGTCACACAATAAAACCACACATGCACCACATACACAACACACACACCATACAAAGACCATACACAAACATACATTACACATGGAACATACACATGACACATATAGCACAATCACAAAACATATGGCACACTTGCAGCCCACACAAAGACACACACAACACCTATAAACCACTGACACACCATACACACCACACACACCACACAAATGCCATGCACAGACACAAACCACACATATGCCACACATACCACACATACAGAACAGGAAAATGAATTCAACCACAAGCTCTCCAAACCTATACTACACATACCATACATGTACCCCCAACACACACACCAGACTGTGCACACACCTACCTGTGGTTAACGGCCTGAAACTACACTGTTCCACTGTCTTTATGTAGCCTTTTGCATACATCTCATAGGAAGTTTGTTGAAACACTCTTTATTAATGTGTGTTGGGAGAGCTAGTATGGCAGCAGTATATTCTTGCTTGCCCCCTGAACATAGCTAGAAAACTAACAAATCATTCTAAATACTCCAGAAAGCAACCTAAAAACTGGCAGAACAAAGTCCACAACTACAGGGTGAAAAGAAGCCACATCAAAGAAAGTAGGAAGAGAGGTGGTTTGGGGGAGAAAGAGATCAAGGGTGCTGCAGAGGAGAGGGACCCCTCATTGGGGAAAATGGTGAAGGGAAAGGAGCACCCAGGGGAACACACAAGGTTAAAATTTCCCCAAAGATATATGAAAAGATGCTCAACATCATTCACCATCAGAGAAATACAAATCAAACCTACAATGAGCTATCACCTCACACCTGTCAGAGGGCTAAGATTAACAGCACAACAAACAACAGGTGCTGGCAAGGATGTGGAGAAAGGGAAACCCTCTTACATTGTTGGTGGGAATACAAACTGGTGCAGACACTCTGGAAAACAGTATGAAGTTTCCTCCCATGTTAAAAAATAGGACTGGCCTGGGGCACCTGGGTGTCTCAGTTACACATCTGACTCTTGCTATCCATTCAGGTCAGGATATCACAGTCATGATATATAGAGCCATGTTGGGCTCTGCACTGGCAGTATGGAGCTTGCTTGGGATTCTCTCTCCCTCTCTCTCTCTCTTCCCCTCCCCCTCTCTTGCTCTCTCTTAAATAAATTAATTAATTAAAAGAAATTACCCTTTAAAAGGTAAAATTATCCTATGTTCCAGCAATTGCACTACTAGGTATTTACCCAAAGGGTACAAAAATGCCAACTGGAAGGAATGCAGGCACCCCAATGTTTTTAGCAGCATTATGAACAATAGGAAATTATGGAAAGGGTTCAAGTGTCCATTCACAGAGGAATGGATAGAGATGTGATATATATACACAATGGAATATTACTTATCCATGAAAAGGAATGAAATCTTGTCCTTTGCAATGATGTGGATGGAGCTAAAGAGTATAATGCTAAGTGAAACAAGTCAGTCAGAGAAAGACTTATACCATATGATTTCACTCATATGTGGAATGTAAGATCCAAAACAAATAAATGATCATGGGAAAAAAAGAGTGGCAAACCAAGAAACATACTCTTAACTATAGAGAACAAACTGATGGTTACAAAGGGGAAATGGTGGCATGATTGGTTATATAGGGCATGGGGATTAAAGAGTACACTTTGTGGTGTGCAACGGGTGTTGCATGTAAGGGTGGAAATACCAAATTCTATGCCTGAAACTAATATTACAGTTTATGGTAGCTCACTGGAATTTAAATAAAAACCTTAAAAAATAATCTATATTAGCCATAGCAAAAGGCCTCATGCTTAAGGGTCAAAGCATCACTGTGTTTTAAGTGACATTTTTTTGTCCCTCATAGACATATACAGTAACACTTTCTCCACAACCTCTCTGTGTAGACACTTGTGCTTTACCGCTGAAAAGCACCCTTTGCTCTAAAAGGGTTTTAGAAAGACTCTTGGGGACATGTAGTCAGAAGTATTCTTAAACTCTTGTGTAGAAGCACCAGGAAATGGCCTAGCATTAGGCACCCCCAAGTACACTGTGATAATACATCCTTCCTGGAGCTTTCAGTGTATATCTTGTAGGAACTTGTGTTTAAATCCTCTATATTTGCATGAGTGAATGTCCGTGTTCTTAATTCCCATAAAAATGCTTTTCTTAAATTAGTTTCTTGTAAACATCCAGTGTGAAGTGTGCTTACACCCATCTGTATAAGCACCAGGGAATGGCCATGTGCTGAACTGCCTGAAATAGCTGTGTTCTAAATGGGGATTTCAAATATATTTAAAAACATATAATTAGAAGTGTTCTTAAACTTTTTTGTATACATGCTATGAAAGGGACCATATTTGCCTACTAGGCTGTGCTTAATACATCTTTTACTTGGCTGTTCACATGCATCTAGTTGGGTACTTTGTTTAAAATATCTTTATTATCAAAAGGGAATGGCCATGCACTTAATTGCCACAAACAACATTGTGGTTAAGGCATCTTTGCATTAGCTTCTTAGATTCATCCAATAAGAAGTGTGCTTGAATCCTTCTAAATAATCACAGGTGCTTAACTGACTGAAACAGCCATGTGCTTAGTAAAATTTCCAAATATTTTTTAAAAAAATACACAAAGTACCAATCATTCTTAAGTTCCTTTCTGGAAACACTTAATGGCTTAAAAGTACCCTGTTTCAAGAATGGCTAATGGCTTTCAATATATGCAAATAAATTCAGTGAAACACTCTACGTGAGGAATAGGAAATGACCAAGTGCTTAACTGCTTAAAATTACAGTGTTCTTCAAAGAGCTTTCATGTAGCATTTCATGTACATGTAATAGGACCATTTGTTTAAATACTCCATGTTTGCAAGAGGGTAATGGCCATGTGTTTATCTTCCCAAAAGTAAAGGTTGTATTTCCAGTGGCTTTCATAGGCCTCTTACACAGAAAAGAAGTGCTTATAGGAAAGCACTAGAGAATTTGGCATGGCTTTAACTTCCTGAATCTGCAGTGTGCTCAAATTCAGTTAGCATTTTAGGTCAATATAAGAAGAGGCAGTCCTTACTCCTGTGTATACAAACTAGAGAAGGGCCTACTGCTTAATTGCCTAAAACTGCTCACCACTGAAATCATCTTACTGGTAGCTTTTCACATACATCTCACTGGAACATTTGCTGAAACAGTGTATATAAGAAAGAGGAATGGCCATATGCTTCACTGCCTAAAACCACACTGTGTTCAATGGCTTTCATTTCCCTCTTTAAAAATATTTTTCATTATTCATTATTATTCAAATCCCATTTAGTTAAAATACAGTGTTATATTAGTTTCAAGTGTACGATAGAGTGACAATTCCATATACACCCCCAGTGATCACCATGACAAGTGCACTACTTCATCCCCAACAAATATTTAACTCATACCTCCATCCCTTCCCCTCTGGCAACCATTAGTTTGTTCTCCGTAATTTAGAGACTATTTCTTGATTTGTCACTCTTTCTTTCCCCATTGGGTGTCATTTATATCTGTTTCACTTACATCTGTGGCTGTGGCCTTGTCCTGTTCTTTCATTTGGGATAAATTTCTCTGTCTTCTCACTTTCTCTAAGTCTCCATGTCTGTTTCTGTGTAAATATATATCTAAAGGCCATGTGTTTAACTGCCAGAAACAACACTGTACCTGAAGCATCTTTGAGTTAACTTCTTTGATTTTTCCAGTAAGTAGGGTGCTTAAATAATTCTGTATAAGAAGTATGGAATGCCTACTTTCAGGCTTAACTGCCTGAAAAGTTGTGTGTTCAATGAGGATACCATTAACTTTTAAGTTCATGTAGTAGCAAGTCTTCCTAAACTTCTTTGTATACATAGTATGGAAGCGCTTTATGCTTCATGGCCCAAAAGTACACTATGCTGGAAGGGTCTTGAGGGACCACTTAGACATTTTTCCAACAGCTGTGATCCTAAGAGCCTGAAATTGCATTGTGCTTAAAGCAGATGTTAATTAGTGTTTCAGACAAATGAAGTAAGAAGTGTTCTTAACCTCTCTCTGTAAACTCTAGGGAGGGGCCTTGGGCTTAAGTGTTTGAAACTCTATTGTGCTTACAGAATCTCTCATGTAGCCATCATATACATATCATAGGTCTCTTGTTGAAACACTCTCCTTAGCAGTAGGAAATGACCATGTTTTTCACTGCCTAAAACTACCTGGTCTGCTTCATGTAGTCTTTTACATAAGTCTCATAAGAGCTTTTGTTGAAACACTATAGTACCAAAGGGAATGGCCATGTGCTTCTCTGCCTAATTATGCTGTGCTTCAAGCCTAGATCAAAAAGTTTTTAGATACACACAGTGATAACAATTCCGACCCTCGTGTAGAGTCACTGGAAATGCCCTTGCTCTTAACTGTCTAAAATTACAGTGTTTGGGGTGCCTGGGTGACTCATTTGGTTAAGCGTCCAACTTTGACTCAGGCCATGATCTCACAGTTTGTGAGTTTGAGCCCTGCATCGGGCTCTGTGCTGACAGCCTGGAGCCTGCTTCAGATTCTGTATCTCCCTCTCTCTCTGCCCTTCCCCTGCTTGTGCTCTGTCTCTCTCTCCCTCAGAAATAAAATAGCATTTAAAAAATGTTTAAATTACATGGTGGTTAATGCACATTTTGTGTCACTTATAATGGACATGTAGTGTAAACTTTTGTTTAAACCCTGTATTTTTAGCCTTAGAAAATGCTCTTGTGTTTAATTGGAGAGAATAGACTGTGCTTGAAGCAATTTTGAATTAGCTTCTTGGATTTATCCAGCAAGAGATATGGTTAAATCCTGGTAAGCACTAGGAAATGCCTATGTGTATAACTACCTAAAATACGTGTGTTCTCAATGAGGTTTCCAAATGTCTCCTAAATACAAATATTCTTAAATTTCATTGGATGAACAATGGGAAAGGGCCTTCTGTTTAACTGCCTAAAACTACAACGTAATTCAAGTATTCTTTATTAGCCTTCAGTTTTATCTCATAGGAAACTTGGATGAAATGCTATATATGAGCAATATACAATGACCATGTACTGAAGTGCCTAAACTATACTGTTTGTCATGCCACTTGCATGGACATCTTACCATTTAATAAAAAGGGCCCCTTAAATGTACACTATAAACATTAGAGAAATTCTTCATCTTTATTTTAAGTTTATTTCTTTTGAGAGAGAGAGGGAGAAATGGAAAGAGAGAGGAGACAGCACACAAGTGGGGTAGAGGAAGAGAGAAAGAGAGACAGAATCCCAAGCAGGCTCCATGCCATCAGCACAGAGCCCAATGTCATCAGCACATAGGCTGATGTGGGGATTGAATGCTCAGACTGTGAGATCATGACCTGAAATGAGATCAAGAGTCAGATGCTTAATCAACTGCACCACCTAGGTGACCAAGAAATGCCTTTTCTTTATTGCCTTGAATTATACTGTGCTTAAAGCAGCTGTCAATGAGCATTTTAGATGAATGTACAAAAAGTATTCTTTTTTCAAGTTTTGTTTATATATTTTGACAGTGAGAGAGGAGCAGGGTGGAGAGGCAGAGAAAGTGGGGGAGAGAATCCCAAGCAGGCTCTGCACCATCAGCACAGAGCCCAATGTGAGATCATGACCTGACCAAAACCCAGAGTCAGACGCTTAACCAACTGTGCCACCCAGGATCTGAGAATTGCCTTAAGCAGCTATCAATGAGCATTTTAGATGAATGTAGTAAAAAGTATTATTAACCCTTCTGTATAAAGCCTAGGAAAGAACTTTGTCCTTAACTGCCTGAAACTACACTGCACATTAAGCATCTGTAACACAATTCCTGAGACAGCCAGCTTTCTAGGAGAATCTCTCCACTCTCAACATTTTCTAATTCTCATCTCTCCTCTCTCATAAATGGATACTGGTCTCCCATGTATCCATTTTCACCCACTTTGCTCAATTTTCAAATGAGGCTATCCCTTGGGTCCATTAAGAGTCGGAGTCTCTGAGGAATATCCTCTGCTTGGAAGTGGGGAGTCTGGTGAAGTCATTGTAACTATGGGGTAGGTGTTGCACAGGACTCCCTTTTAATTCTGTTTCAGAGAAATATGGACATCCAGAGGCCTAGGGCATGTGAAGGTGCCCAGTGGATAATGTTTTTGGGTATGGTGAGCCAGAGGTTTTGGATGGGAGCTGGTCTCTTTTCTGAGGTGAGTGGAAATTAAGTTAGACATCTTCTTTCCAGATTGATTACATCCCCCTTGGAAGTGTAGAATATCGGCCCTCCTTGGGGCCATTTCCTACCCATCACTGTTTTTTTTTTTCTAACTAGGTCTTTGTTCACACTTAGGAGCCATGGAGCTCTCAAACACTCAGCCAGCACTCAGAAAGAGGCAGGAAGTTCCCACTTTGTTCTTGTGGTCAGTGAGAGTGACCAGTGTCAAATATCCAAAATAAAGATGGCCAGTTAGTCTCTGAGCACTTGGTGCTTTTCAGTTGTGCAATGAAGGCAAAGGAGAGCCAGTTTGCCTCATTCCCCTGGCTGATTGGGATGCCCTAATTTTGACCAGCAGACAGTTCATACATGGGCAGTATGCTCCAGGAGCTGGTGAGTGCAAGAAGAGCCCTTTCCAGGAAGACAATACCAGGTTCTGGCTCCAGATACCTGAACAACAACAGCCAGGAGCACCCAACAACTATAGCTCAACCACTGCTGTTTCTATCCACTGATGGGAAAAGTGGGAGAGACAGACAAAGCCAGGGATTTCAGGCTCCTACTGCAGGAAGAATGTGGGCCTCTTGCTGAGAGGGCTCCCATGAGTAGCTTGTAGGGGGCTCCCTTGGCTTAAGTTCACAGGCTTTTCTTATTCATGAGATAGCCATACTGCTAGGATATTATGCTGGATACTTCATTCTCAACTTTCTCCCATTGACGTCTCTAGATGACTTCTGCCCATCCATGGTTTCCCCTTACACACCATTGTCCTTTTGATGAAACCACATTCTGCATGGAATCCATTCAGAGTTAGTGTCTCAGAGTAATATTCTCTGATTCCAACTTGGGAGTCTGGTAGTTTCCTTGTGACTGTGATCTCGGCTTTGCATTGGGCCCTTCTCAATTTGGCTTCAGAACTATATGGATATACAGAGGCTTAGGGCATTTGAAGGTGCCCAAAGGAGAATGTTTGAATGTAGGGTAGTTATGATGTCTGGGGAGGGAGGTAGCATCATGCATGGGGTAAGAAGAAGTGCAGATAGATATCTCCTTCCTGGATTTAGCACATGTCAAATAGAAAGGCAAAACCTTGGGCCTCCATATACTCCTTCCACTACTGTTGTTTTTTTCCTATGTGAACATTCACAATCCAAGATCATGGGGCTGTCATTTACACAGCCAAGGTCCAAGAATCATAGACAACTTACCAGTCAGTTCCTGAGCCAATTGGGAGTGCTTAGTGCCTGATATTCCAAAGGAAAGCCCATCCTCCTGGTATTTAGCCAGTTGGCATAATCTTAGTTAAGGGAAGCCAGTTTGCTTCCTCCTGTAGCTGATTGTGAACCCTCCACCCTGAAGATCAGGTTTGTGTAGACACAGTATCCTCTAGGAATTGTTATGCACACTACCAGCCTCTTGAGTGAAGACCACACCAAGACTGCACGTGTTTGGTAAACACGTGACTATCAGCCAGGAGCACATCCCTACTACTGGTACATCTCTGCTTCCCCCATCTGCTGATGTCATGACAGGAAAGACATCCAAAACCAGGGCTTTTCCTATCTCTTCGAAGGAATAATGGATGCCTCATGATGACAGTGCTTCTGGTGTGGCCTAGAGAGAGGTCCCTTTACCAAAGGCCATGGCTGTTTTTTCTCCTTATACAATCAATTTGCTAAAAGATTGTGCTAGCCACTTCATTGACAACAGTCTCCCATTCCCATCTCTAATGAAGAACTCCTATATGCCAACTCTCATTTTGAACCCTTTGCTATCTTTTCAAAGGAATTTCTCCTTGGGGTTCATTCTGAGTCTCTCAGAGTAATATCCTCTGCTTTCACGTGGAATGTCAAGTGAAGTCCTCTTGACTGTGGAATAGGTTTTGTAATGGGACCCCTTTTAATTTGTTTCAGAAGTATATGGATATCCACAGGCCTGGGTCATTGGAAGATGCCCAGGGAAGAATGTTTGTATGTATGCTGGGCCAGAGGTTGTGGGAGAGAGCTGGCCTCCTTTATGGGCTGAGAGTAAATGTAGTGAGACATCTCCTTTCCAGATTGATCGTATTCCCATTTGGAATGTCGACGTTTGGTCCTCCTTCTACCCATTTACTTCCCATGGCTGTGATGCTAAATATTGTTTTTTCACACACAGGAGCCATAGATTTCTCACTCACCCAACTGGCATCCTGGGGTAGGTCATTAATTCCCATTCTGGTCCTGGGCTGAGTGAGAGTTATCAGGCTCTGCTATACCAAAAGAATGGTGGTCTGTAGTCTCTGAGTGGGTGGTGCTTGGCCTGCTCTGAAATAGAGGGTGAAGCTGAGCCAGCTTGCTTCACTTGACTGGTTAAGTTGCCTTCATGCTCAGAAGCAAATAGTTTTCACATGGGCAGTATGAACCAGTAGGGGGCCAGCACATGAAGAGCCCTTTCCAGGAATAGGGAAAGTCCTTGTTCCAGTCTCCTAGGCAAGGGCCACCAGGATATAATAGCTACAGCTCAAACACTGCTGCCTCTGACAGCTGATAGAAATATTGGGAGGGACAAAGCCAGAAATCTATGCCTCCTAAGGAAAGATTTCAGGCTTCTTGATGAGAAGGCTCCTGTGTGTATTCCTTCAGAGGGTTCCCTTTGCCTAAGCCCACAGGCATTTCTTATTCTGTATACAATCAGGTTGATAGGAGACTTGCTGGGTACTTCATTCTCAACTTCTCCATATGTCAACTCTAGCAAAGAACACTAGAACTCTGTGTCTCCATTTACACAACTTTGCTCTTTTTGAAAAAAAATATAGGGTTCTGTATGGAATCTGTTCCAAGCCAGTTTCTAGGAGAAATATCATCCTCTTTCAGGTTGGGAGTCTGCTGGTGTCCATGTGATGGTGAAATAGGTTTTACATTGAGCCCTTCTCAATTTGGTGTCAGAAATATGTGACTGTCCCAAAACCCTATTGTATTTGAAGTTGCTTAGGGAGAATACTTGTGGGTAGGCCCAGCCACCAGTCAGGGGCGGATCCCATCTCCCTTAGGACAAGAGGAAGGGAAGATCGATATTTCCTTCCTAAATCTGATCCATGCCCATTTGAAATGCAGAACCTTGACTCACCTCATCGTCATTCATATCCAATTGCTGCTTTTCCAACTTAGTATCACTTTACACACCAAGACCATGGGGCTAACATATACATGACCGGTGTCCAAGGATTGGAGGTGATTTTCCAATCAGGTTCTGGCCAATGGAAGGCTCTCAGTCTGATATCCCATGGAACAGCTGACTCTCCAGGCCTGGACCGCTCAGAGCTTAGCAGGCCACAGTCATTGTGAGAATGGGTAGTTACATTGACTCCTACCCCTAATTGATGGGTATCCCCTCATTCTGAGGAACAGTCTGTGCACTTGCAGTATGCTCCAGGATGTGATCAGTATACAAAATGCCTTTTGAAGAAATAGTGAACCAAGACCTTATTCCCACCACCTGGTCATCAGATGGAAGCACATACTTCATTCCAAGAATCACCCCTGTCCTGATCTAATGATTGGATGGGCAGAAGCACACCAAAAGCCAAAGGTTTCACTCCCTTTCTTGAGGTAGAATGAGGGTCTCTTGCTCACAAAGCTCCAAAAGACAGCCTGTAGAGGACTCCCTTTATTTTATTTTTTTATTTTTTAAAATTTACATCCATATTAGTTAGCGTATAGTGAAACAATTATTTCAGGAGTATATTCCTTAATGCCCCTTACCCATTTAGCTACAGCCCACAATAGGTCCTTCTGATTCCTGAACCAACTAATTGCAAATACATTGGGCTGGTCACTTCATTCTCATCATTATCCAATACTCACTCCTAATGAAGAACTCTGACCCACCGTGTATCCATTTTCACCACATTGCTTTCTTTTCAATCTAGGTGTGGGGGGGGGGGGAGCGTACATAAAAATTCAGTCGTTCAGAGTAATATCTTCTGCTTCTAAAGGTAGAATCTGTTCCAGACCTTGTGTTTGTGGGACAGCTTGGGCCAAATGCCCCAGCCATTTTAGTTTCATGACTATATGAACATCCTAGGGCATTGGAAGTGATCTAGAAGGGAACTATTTATGTGGAGGCTTGGCAGGAGGTATTAGGAAAGGACTGGCCAACTTTCTTGGCTGAGGGAAAATGAGGTAAGATATCTTCCCAAGTTTCTCCCAATTCCCACTAGAAATGTTAGTATTTGGCCCTCCTTGTGCCCATTTCCTTCACCTGGCTGTATTTCTGACTATTGTTTTTTCTTCCATAGGAGCCCTGGAGCCACCACTCACACATCCTGGGTATGATGCAAACTCTCACTCTGGTCCTGTGCGCGGTGAAAGCTATCAGGCTGCCATCTACTAAGGAAAACATGGCCTTTAATCCCTCAGTGATTTGCACTTTGCCTGCTGTGGTATGGAAGGTGAAGGGGAGCCAGCTTGCCTTGCTGACATGCATGATTGAGTTGCATTCATTCTAAGAAGCAGACAGCTTGCACAAGGGCAGAATGAACCAGGAGGGATTTAGCATTGGAAGAACCCTTTCCAAAAAGAGGGGACAAAGTCTTTGTTCCAGATTCCTGAACAAGAGCATCAAATCCCAATAGCTACACCTCAAACACTGATGCCTCCATCAACTGATGGACAAAGAGGGAGGAATAGATAAAGCCAGTAATCACTGGCTTGTAAAGAAGGAATGTAGGCTTTTTGCTGACAGGCCTCCGAGGTGTAGTCCTTCAAAAGGCTCCCTTTGCCTAAGTCCACAAGCATTTCTTATTGCAAATACAACCTGGTTGATAGGAGACTCTGGTGGGTACTTCATTCTCAACATTCTCCACATCTCATGTGTGATGAAGAATTCTGGCAGTCTTTGTCTCCTCTTTTAACACTTAGCCCTTTTTGTGAAAAACAGTTCTTCATTGAAACAGTTACGAGACAGTGTCTCAGAGTAATATCCTCTTCATTCAGCTTGGAAGTTAATGGTGATATAAGTATTGCATCAGTTCCTTCTCAATTTGGTTTCAGAATGATGTGGCCATACCCAAATATAGGGTGTGTAAATGTGCCTAGGGAGAATGTTTCTGAGAAGACTAAGCCAGAGATAAGGGGTGAATTCCAAATCCTTTGTAAAACAAGGGGTATGGAACATAGATATCTCCTTCCAAAACTTGACCCATGCCCATTTGGATGCATAATTTTGATACACATTGTAGTCATTTCCATCCCATTGCTGCTATTCTAATTTGGTGTCATTACATACATCAGTACCATGGTCTGTTCACAAACAAGGTCCAAGGATTGGATGTGAATACAGGCAATTCCTGGGTCAATGAAGGTCTCTAGGAGTCTAATACCCCAGAGAACAGGTAGCCCTCTTGTACCTGAGACCTCAGTGCTTCAAGGCTTCAGTAATGGGGGATATACTTCATCCCCAATCATTGGTGATACATTCAGTCAAAAGAAGAGCCAGTCTATACATGTAGGTATGCTCCATGACATGATCCATGCCAAAAAAGCTTTTTGAATAAATAGTGCACCAAGGCCTTGTTCCCACCACTTGATCATCACATGGAGCCCATTCTTTATAACTCATAGTCACTGCTACCCCTATCTAGTGATACAATGGGCAAAAACACACCAAAAGTCAAAGTTACCCTCTATATCTTAAGGGAGAGTGTGGATATCCTGCTCAGGGCTCCAAGGGGCATCCGTCTTTCGAGTATTCCTGTATCCAAACCCCACAAAAGATTCTTTTGGATCCTGAGCAAGCCACCTTCCCAATGTATACTGCAGGTCAGTTTCTTGTAAATGGCATCCAATTCTCATTCTCAGTGAAGAACCTCCCCCCAGGTATGTCACATTTCATGACATTGCTTTATTATCCATCAACGTTCGTCTTGAGACCCTTACAAATGCAGTCTTTCAGAGGAATATCACCAGCTTGTAAATATCCAATGTGGCCCAGACCTGGTGATGGTGGGAAGGTGGAGCCAAGGGGCCCTGGAATTTTGCTTTAGGGATACATGACCATCCAGACCCCTAGGGCATTGGAAGGGGTCAGGCCAAGGAGTGTGTGTGTGGAGCCTTGGCTGGACAGACATATTACTGGGGAGCCAGCTCCCTTGAGGGTTCTAGGGGAAATGAACTTCAGCATCTCCTTTCCACATAGATCACATTCTCATAGGATGGAAATATTGATTGCAGTTTGGTCCTGGTTGCAGCAATTCCTTTCCCTGACTATATTTCTGACTCAGTCTTTGTTCACCCTTAGGAACCATGGAGCTGGCACTCCCTCTGCTGGCACCAGGGATGGGTGTTGAGTTCCCACCGGGGACCTCTTTCAGGGATAGCCATCAGTATTGCATATACCAAAGGAGAATAACCCTCCTCTCCTTGAGCTTGGTGCTTGGCTGTTTGCAGCAAGGGGCAGGGGGAGGAGAACAAGCTTGCCTCATTGCTCTGCCTGATCAAAGTTCCTTCCCTCTGAAAAGCAGACAGTTCACACAGGAGCTGTAGTCTCCCAGAGCTGGTCAGCACCAAAAGAGCCCTTTACAGGAAGCTGGAAGCAGTGTCTCTTTCCACTCTGTGGATCAAGAGCCCTTGGCCCCTCGCAGCTACAGCACTTTCAGCACCTACTCCATTTAAGGATGTAAAAAAGTAAGAAAGCAAAGTCCCAGGGCTCTGTAGGTCCTTCCAAAGGAAGAAAGAAGGTGTTTGGCTAACAGGACTCTCAGAGCCAGACGCTAGGGTGCTTTGGCCTAGTCCCTTTAGGTTTCCTTTCCCCAAAGCCAGGTTGGGAGCAGCACAGGAGCTAGTACTGGGCACTTCCTTCTCCACATCATTCCCCTTCCAATCTCTGAAGTGCTCTGGCCTTCCTTATCCACCTTTACACATGTTTGCTCTTTTATAGAAACAAGGTTCATCCTGCGATCTGTTCAGAGTCACTATGTCAGAGTCATATCTTCTGCCTCCTTCCTGGGAATCGGGTCCAGTCTTTGTGAGTATGGCAGAGATTTTGCCACAGGGCTTCTTCTTCATTAATTCATTGGGTTCCCAAAGAATGTGGCCATTCAGAGGCCAGGGCATTTAGAGGGGCCCAGCAGAAGATGTTTGTGTGTATGCCAGGCCACAGATTTGGGCAGGGAGCTGGCCTCCTTCAGGGCTGAGGGCAAATGAAGTCAGATATCTTTCCAGGTGGATCCCAATCCCCCCTGTAGAGGTCAACCTTTGGCCCTCTTGGGCCCATTTCCTTCCCATTGCTGTATTTCTGCCAATTTTTTTTCTTCTCCCTTAGGAGCCATAGAGCCATCAGTCCCTCAGCAGCCACCAGTGGGTAGGCTGAAAACTCCCACTGTGCTTCTGGGCTCAGTGAGAGCTCTTGGGCTCTGACGTTACAAAGGAAAGATGGCCTTTAGTCCCTGAGTGCTTGGTGCTTGGTCTGCTGTGGTATGGAAAGGGAGGGGAGCCAGCTTGCCTCACAGCACTGGATGATCGATTTGCCTCCATTCTGAGAAGCAGATTACACAATGACAGTGTGGACCAGGAGGGGGTCAGCACAGGGAAAGCCCTTTCCAGGAATCAGGAATGACATCCTTGTTCCAGACGCCTGAGCAAAAGCCAGCAGACCCCAATAGCTAGAGCTCAAACACTCCTGCTCCATCAAATGATAGAAAAAGTGGGAGGGGCAGACAAAGCGAGAAATGTCTGGCTCCTAAAGAAAGAACGCAGGCTTCTTGCTGACAGGGCTCCCAGGTATAGTCCCTCAGAGGGCTCCATTTGCCTAAGCCCACAGGCACTTCTTTATTCTGGATACCACCAGGTTGATAAGAGATTGCTCTGGGTACTTCATTCTCTACATTCTCCACATCTGTGTGATGAAGAACTCTGGCAGTCTGGCTCTCCATATCCACATATTTGTTTTTGAAAAAAGGTTCTGCATGGAATCTATACCGAGCCAGTGCCTTAATCACCTCTTCTTTCACCTTGGGACTCTGGTGATTTCCTTCTGATGGTGATATAGGTGTTGCCAGGGGCCACTCTCCCTTTGCTTTCAGAATGATTTCACCATTCCCAAACCTAGAATGTGTGAATGTGCCCCAGAAGAATGCTTGTGGGTAGGCCCGGCCAGAGGGTAGGGGTGGATCCTGCCTCATGTGTAGAAATGAGTAATGAAGACAGATATCTTTTTCCTTGATTTGACCTGTGCCCATTGGAAAACAGAATTTTGAGTCACATGGAAATACCAGAGCGGTAGTTCATCAGAAAACCTGGATGTTGCCTGTGTGGCTGACAGACCAATTCCTCCTCGTTGTGACCCATGACCTAGTTATGAAAACAGAAAATAGATGGGAAGGGCTTTGAGGAAGGCCAAGGTTCTACATGACAGAGGAGATTAGGATAAAGATGGGAATGAATGAAATGTGTCACATAGTTTTTCCTTCAACAAGAGGTAAGGCCAGCTCCCTCCCAAACCCTGGCATTGCCTACACATGGACACTCTGCTTGGGCACCCTCAAATGACCTGTACCTCCCATTGTCAACATAGTTCAGAAAGGTAAATAATGAGGGGTGCTGTGTCCCAACCTATGCCAGAGACATGAGAACTTGGCCAGATTCCCCAACTTAAAGGAAAGAATATGACTCTGAGACACCGGCTCTGAATGCCAACCAGGGAGAAACTACTTGGGAAAAAGAAAAAAAAAAAAAAACGTATTGAAATGGAAACACAGTAGGCCAAAGTGCTTCATCATAGGTGAGAATGGGACAAAGATTAGAAGTGTCTAGCACAATTTCATGGCAATGTCCTGTCTAAGGAGTAAGAAACACCTATGGCCAGAGACAAACTAAACCTCTAAATGGAAAACTCCCGAAAGCCCAGTCTGCAAGAGGTCTGCATATTTCCTTCAGAAAGTGAGGGAAACCTTCTGGCTTTGGCTGTTTTTCCTGCCCTTCCCATCAGGGGAAATAGGCAGTAGGGATTCAGGAGGTAGTGGGTCCATGCTTCAGGCTGTTGCTCAAGCGTTGGGAACCCTTCCTGTGGTGCATTAATTTTTGAATGGCCACTTTCTGCACTGTCTAGGTCCTGGAACACACCTCATATGTGTGGATTGTGTGCTCTTCAGAATCTTAGGCCAAGCACTAAGTGCTCTCTGCCAGCAGGACAATCTTTCCTTTGGGTTGTCAGAAACTACTCTTAGCCCAGAAGCAGAGTGAGAACTCACCACCAATCCCTGGGAGCTCACTGTGTAATTGACAGCCTCACTGCCCTACCCAGCCTGCAAACCAAGTCCTAGTTAGCAAACAGCAGTGCTATTGGAATGATTCTATGCACAGCCAGAGTTTTCACTTTATATGAGAATAGAAGAAACCTGAGAGTGAAATGTCCCCCTCATTTGCCCATACCCCTGAGGTGAGGACAGCTCCCTTCCAATACCTTTGGCCCTACCAACACAGAAATATTCTGTTCTGGGTACTTCCCACTGACCTACATCTAATGTTTTCGCTAAAGATCTGGAAGGTAAGTGCCCAGGGCTCCTATGGCACAACCTATTCTGTTGTCACAAGAACTCATCTGGAGTCCCCAATCAAAATCAGAGGGAATTGCTGTGAAATATTGGCCCTGATTGGCCCATAAGAGATACTAGTTTGAAAAGGAGTAAAAGGATTGGATGCCTGGGTGGCTCAGTTCATGAAGCATCTGAATTTGTCTCAGGTTATAATCTCATGGTTCCCAAGTGAGAGAACACATCAGGTTCTCTACAGTCAGCGTAGAGTCTGCTTTGTATCCTCTGTCCCTCCCTCTCTGCTCCTCCCCCGCTGGAGTCCTCCTTCTGCCTCTCTCCCTCCCTCCCTCTATCTCTCAAAAAGTAATAATGAACATTAAAAATTAATAAAAGAATGGAAATAGATACACAGAAGGACAATGTTCCTTATGAGAGATGAGAATGGGATAAATCTGAGGATGTCATGACTAGTACAATCTCTTGGTAAGCTGACTGTCTCTGGAATAAGAAACACATATAGGCCAGGGCAAAGAGAAAACTTCATCATCCACAGTGGGAGCCCTCATGGCAAGATGCCTGTATTCTTACTTCTGAAAGAGAGGGAAAGCTTCTGGAGTTCACTGTTTTCCATTTCCATCCTATCAGTGGATAGAGACAGCAGTGATTCAAGGGTAGCAGGTTTGTGCTCCAGGCTAATGCTCCAGTGTTTGGACATGGGCTGCAGTGCAGTAGTTCTTGTATGGTCTGTTTCTATGCCAATCAGGTCCTCCAGAATACTACACATGGGTGAACCAACTGCTCTTCAGAGGAAAGCATTTTTAATGGCCAGGGAGGGAGAGAAACAGGCTAACCATCATTTCTCATATCAAACAGCCAAACACCAAGTACTCACAGGAAGGCAAATATTTCCTTTGGGATATCAGAAACTAATGGTTCTTGCTGAGCACAGACCACAGTCAGAACTCAGTAATGGCTGGGCACCTCATTGGCCTTGGCTGGGAACTGAGACATAGTTATCAATACAGCCAGGGAATTGGGATGGCTACACACAGGGCCAAAGTTTTTCATTTAAGGTGAGAATGGGATAAAGCTGAGAATGAAATGTCTAGCTCCATGGTCCTATTGTCCCATAAGTGAGGATAGCTTCCTCCTCGTATCTTTAATCCTGTATACACATGAGCATTCCTGCTGGGCACCTTGAAATGCCCTGTGCTTACCTTTGACAACATAGTACTGAAAGGCAATTTTTGAGGGACCGTGTGTCCCAATGTATCCCAGAGTGACAATAACTGGGCCAGACTCCCTAGTTAAAAGTGGAGAAAATGGCTCTGAGACACTGTCTCTGAATGGACAATAGGGGGAACTTAGCTTAAAATAGATCCACAGCATGCAGAAGGATACACAGCAGGTCAAAGTCCTTTCTTAACACAAGAGAATGAGACATAGCAAAAAATGAAGTGACTAGCACAATCTCCTGGCAAAATGGTTGTCTCAGGAGTAAGAACAAGGTGTGGGAGAGGACAAAGGGAAACATCCTGCATCGCTCCTTCAGAAAGGGATGGAAAGTTTCTGGCACTGGGTTTTTTTTTTTCCCTGGCCTTTGAGGCAGTATTGATTAATAGCAGGTTCTGGCTTGTGACTGACCCTCAAGTATTTGGAAAGTGGCTGTGGCTCCTAAAGAAACAATACAGGTTTCTTGCTGACTAGGCTCCCAGGTGTAGAACTTCAGAGCACTCCCTTTGCTTAAGCCCATGGGAATTTATTTTTTCCAGATACAACCACGTTGATAGAAGACTGTGTTGGGTACTTCATTCTCAACATTCTCCAAATCTCATTGTGATGAAGAACTTTGGAAGTATGTGTCTCCATTTCCACCACTTAGCCCTTTCTGAGAGAAAAGGTTCTTCATGGGATTTATCCAGAGACCTTGTCTTAGACTAACATCCTCTTCTTTCAGCTTGGAACTTTGGTGGTGTCTTTGTAATGGTGATATAGGTATGGCACTGGGCCCTCCTCAATTTTGTGGTTATCCCTGAACCTGGGGTGTGTAAAAGTTCCCAGGAAGATGGCTTGAGGGTAGGTTAAGACAATGGTTAGGGGAAGACCCTGCCTCCTGTGTGGGACAAGATGAAGGCTTGATAGAGATATCTCCTTCTTTGATTTGACCCATGCACACTGGAATGCATAACCTGGACCCAACTTCCTATCTCATTGCTGCTTTTCTCCCTTGGTCACAGTGACCCACCAAGACCATGGGGCTGCCCTGTCCAAAACTAAATTCCAAGGATTGGAGGTGAGTTTCCAGTATTGAGTCCATAGAGGACTCTGAGTCTGATGTCGCATTGGTCAGCTGACCTTCTGTCCCGTAGCTCCTGTTGTGTAGCAGGGTATTATAGCAATAGTAAATAATTGATCTTCTTTGGCAACCAGTTTCTCCCTGGAATCTAGTCAGAGTCAGCGTCTCAGAGTCCTATCCTTTCCTATTAAGCAGGGAGTCTGGTACAATCCTGGTGAGTGTGTAAGAGGTTTGCCACAGGGTCCCTGGGAAATGGGCTTCAGAATTTGTGGACATCAGCTGCCCTAGGGTATCTGCAGGTGCCCAGTGGAGAATGCTTGTGTGTAGGCTAAGCCAGAAGTTTTAGGAAGGGAGCCAGCCTACTGTCTGGATCGAGAGTTAATGAAGAAAGACATCTCCTTGCCAGATGGATGCCATTCCCTTTGGCGATGCAGAACTTTGGCACTGCTTGTACAAACCCCCATCCCATTGCTGCTTTTCTAGCTAGGTCTCAGTTCACATTCCAGGACCATGGGGCTGTCACATACACAGCCATGGCTATATGAATGGTGAGAGTTTCCCAGGCAGTTCCTGATGAAATTGAAGGCTTTCTGGGTCTAATATCCCAGAGGAAACCTGGCCCTTCTGTCCCTGAGCACATGGTATTGCTTAGCTTGCAAGGGTATGCACGAGCATGGGTAGCCTGTTGGCCTCCCTCCCCTCACTAATGGAGATCCCTTCATTTTGAAGAACAGCACGTTTTCCTGTGGTCAGGATGCTCCGGGATCTGGCCAGCAGAGACCTATTGTAAAGAATGAAATCTCGTTTCTTGAAACCACATGGATGGACTTAATCCTAAGTGAAAGTGGTCAATCAGAGAAAAACAAATTCCATATGACTTCACTCATATGTGGAATTTAAGAAATAATAGAAATGCACAAAGAAAATATAGACAAAATGAAAAAAAAACTATTCTTAATTATAGAGAACTGATGTTTACTAGATGTAAGTTGTTTTGGCTGATTGGTGAAATAGGTGCAGTGGTTTAACAGTACATTTATTGTGATGAGCACTGAGTGATTATAGAAATTTTTAATATTTTTTTAAGATTTTTTAATATCTTACTTATATTGAGAGAGAGAGAGAGAGAGAGAGGGAGCGTGCACAAGGGGAGGAGCAGAAAGAGAAGAGAGGGAGAATCCCAAGAAGGATTCATGCTGTAGGTTCAGAGCCCAATGTGGGGCTCGATCTCACGAACTGGGAGATGATGACCTGAGCCAAAATCAAGAGTCTGATGCTTAACCAAGTGAGCCACCCAGGCACTCCAGTTGAATGGTTGAATCACTATATCATACACCTGAAACTAATATAACATGGTATGTTAAATATATTGGAATAAATGTTTTTTAACTTAGAAAAACATTTCTAGAAAAGGAAAAGAGAGAGTCATCATTTTATGGAATATTATATATCCATTAAAAATATGTTTATATTAAGCAATGGAGAAAAGTGTATGGAAGATTTTTATGCAATATTTTAAACCAAAAGAAAATGTAAAGTACAGTCTTGACTGTGCAATATCAGCTTAGCTCTGTAAAATATATGGATAGAGAAAAAAAAGCAATAATGTGAAAGAAAAGTAGAATACAATGACTGATTCATTGTAACTGACTTACTCATTTCAAAAATGCTTGTTTTTGACTCCTTGATGATATTTCAGCACAAATAGTCCAAAACCCAAGTATTTACACCTCAAGCATTCAGAATAGATTAATGAGAACAGAATTTATGACCACAAAGATTCAATGTTGCATCTTGGTTTCTAATAATAGTGTTTAAAAAATATTCAAGGGGCGCCTGGGTGGCGCAGTCGGTTAAGCGTCCGACTTCAGCCAGGTCACGATCTCGCGGTCCGTGAGTTCGAGCCCCACGTCGGGCTCTGGGCTGATGGCTCAGAGCCTGGAGCCTGTTTCCGATTCTGTGTCTCCCTCTCTCTCTGCCCCTCCCCCATTCATGCTCTGTCTCTCTCTGTCCCAAAAATAAATAAACGTTGAAAAAAAAAAAGAATTAAAAAATATTCAAACTTATCAGTTCCTAGGTGATAGCAGAAAGTGACAAAATCAGAGAACCAACAATGGCAGACTGTCTCGCAAGTGATTTTAGGTATTGCTATACTTGGGGCCAGAAGTAAGTTACCTCTAAGAAGAGCATGTGGAATTATCTGAAGCTCAAACCTTGAAATGCTTCCCAATTTGGTAAAACTTACAAGTGATAATAATGTAAATACAGGTAACAATGTTGCTAAAGATAAAAAGTGACCTTTTCCTATGTGTTTAATGCAATCCGCAATACATATAAATATAGTGCTTCAGGAAACCAGGTTATATCTAAAATACACTTGATAATATAAAGGAAATATTGTTCCTTGCCTATTTTCAAGTTAGCTAACATGCGATGTATACAGTGTACTCTTGGTTTTGGGGGTAGCTTCCTATGATTCATTGGTTACATACCAACTGTTCCTTGCCTTTTGATTGTACATGAGAAGTAGCCCATGATGAATAAATATGCCAAATTACAAGATATGTTCATGTTAAAAACACCATCAGTACAGAAGAACAATTTAGTGATTCTTCTTTGAAGTGAAAGAAAAAATAGATATGATTTACCTTAGGTAGTTAATTATTAGTAAATTGGAAAAGGTAATGTTGAAACAAAAATGCTCATAGTAAAACAAACAAACAAACAAACAGAAGAAACATAATGCTCATAGTAAATAACAATGCTCACAGTCACTGGTATCATCCAGGAGGCACTGTGGAAGTTGTACAAAGAGAAACCATTCTTACACTGTACAAATCATTATGTCAAATTTGTACCTTGTTCAGCTCAGCATTTCTGCTCCTCTGAATGAAAATATGATAGCCAGTGAAATACTGCATAATGGATAAATTTGTTTTGCAAATTCAATGAGCAGATGTGACATTTTCACATCTGTTATAAAAAATACTTTAAACACACCTAAAAATACCCAATGTCATCAAAATAAAATGCAGCCACTGTCCTATACAAAATAATTAGGTTAACCAAGTAGTAATATATATGTAATATACATATATAAAACATATTCTGTATACTATATAGTTTTATAAAATACAGCATGTATAGTAGGTATATAACATATATTACATATATACACAAAACATATATTAGTAAATAATACACAATATAAAATCAAATATTGTTATAGTAATATATAATATAAAATAAAATTAGAAAATACACCATGCTGAAATCAGAAGTCCATTAGTGCAAATAGATTATAAATTTTTATGCAGTTATCATATCATGATGGGATTACATTGTACTACCAAAGCGAAACTTTTAAGAAAGCTCTCCAAAGATGAATCCTGACTATATGTAAATATGCATGCCTATTAGAAGGCCTCTCCCCCAAAGTGAGAAAACCAAAGTGAGAAAGTCACTTTGAAATATACTAGGGAAAATGTGAAGTTTAACAACACATAGAAATATACTTTCTGATTTAAAAAATAAAAAGGAAACATAATGACATAGGCAATGAGGAATCTATGGAAAAATATAAATTCTTACCAGGAAAGAGGCTTATCATAAAAAATTAGACTATGGTAACCTAATTTTACTCTTGCATGGAGATACACAGAATTAAAGTAAATGCCTTCAGATTTTGATTTTTAATAGGAGAAAGTTTGATTTTCAATGAATTATTATATATAATCAACAGAAAGCAGTCACTCTCTTGGCTCTTTAATATTCTGAAGATTTATGTTTTGATATATTTCATGATAGTGGTTTTATTTTTTTTTCAGAATTATAGAATCTTTTATTTTATTTTTTTTATTTATATATGAAATTTATTGTCAAATTGGTTTCCATACAACACCCAGTGCTCATCCCAAAAGGTGCCCTCCTCAATACCCATCACCCACCCTCTCCTCCCTCCCACCCCCCATCAACCCTTAGTTTGTTCTCAGTTCTCAACAGTCTCTTATGCTTTGGCTCTCTCCCACTCTAACCTCTTTTTTTTTTTTTTCCTTCCCCTCCCCCATGGGTTCCTGTTAAGTTTCTCAGGATCCACATAAGAGTGAAACCATATGGTATCTGTCTTTCTCCATGATAGTGGTTTTAAACCAAAGGCAGTTGTTAGTATTTTAAAAATCATCGTGTTTTGATCTTGTAAAACTGATTCATGATTTTCTTATTACATTCTGATAAATTTGGTAGTGGTCTGGATTTATTGTTATTTTTAACCAACACTACATTTAACAATACGAGTCACAATGAAGTCCTGCAAAGATGGTTAATGAGTTAATAGTAAAAATATCTAAGACTGTCACTATATTATGAGAAAATGTCAAACATACAAAGTGTTCCCTTTTGAAAACAAGCTAAGAAGTATATTTTATATACAGATAATTTGTCTTCCTTTAAAGCCAAGGAAGTAAAATTTTAATAAATTCTGATTTTGACATACTTGAAATATTGTATCTTAAAATGGTGTCTTTTTCTTATGTGTTTTAATACACCTAGTCCTTAATTTTTCAATATTTTTTAAAAACTTTGACATTACAGGAAAATTAAACATTACAAATTAATGAAAGTAGGTGTATAATTTTACACTTTTACACTTAGGCCTGTGGATTCCATATGTCTCTGCCAGGTACATCCAATGTCCCCTAGCTCATTGGACTGGAAGGTCCTTATATCCTGTATATTCCTTTCAACATCATCCATGTGTTTATCTCTCTCTGAACTGCGCAGGGATTTCTCCCCGCAAAACAACCCTGAGTCTGTAAACAACCCCAGAGCGTTATTTTGACCCACCAAGTCCCTTAAAGAACAGATCCTGTTGTAAAAAGTAAGTAGTATTAGAGCAAAGAGTAATCCACAAATCCACATGGGAATGGTCCAAAACAAAAAGGCTCTGTGCTGCAATTTAAGAAACACCTCTGGGAAAAAGCTGCAGCATAGCCCCTGGCTCAGCCTTTGTGGCACCAAAAGACAGTGTTTTCCTCACAGTGATGCCACCCTATCCAGTCCTGAGGCCATGGAGGCGCCTTCTTGGAAGTTCCTGAGGAAACTGCCTCACCAAGTACATGCTGATGCACTCTGAAGGATTACTCACGTGTTGCAAGCAACTCGGGAAGGGTAACAGGGGCTTGTCACTCCCCCCGCTGGCCATTCGGTACAGTGCAGGATGCTGAGAACCCAGTTTGGAATGGCCAGGAATTCCCTTTCTGCTGTCCAGGGCAGCACAGGGTGCTCTGGGATCAGAGGAAGTGGATGTGTACCTCCTCCTGGCTGGGATGCTAAATCATTTAAAGCTCAATGCCCCAGTCTTTTTTGCTGAGTGCATCAGTGATGCATTGCTCTAGCCATGCCTACTCTCTTGCCTGTAACATGCCTCACTGCTTGAAGCCATGGCCGGGAGAGCAAGGGACTCATCAGGCTTTTGAGTCATCTCAAAAAAGTCGCCTCTGTGCCACGACGTAATAGCGGTAGCAATTTCAACTCTCTAAAAAGAGCTTTCCACCATCAGATTTTTCCAGTGGATTTTTAATGTATTAGGCACAGAATTGCAGCTCTCCTTGGGGGCAAGGTCTTCTTTGATGAACATAATATGTACACTTGATCATAGTCACAAATAACTGAAGCAAGCAGCAAAGAAAGTGGAAAATCTTTGGCTTGTCCTAATTTTGAAATTGTGGTCTAGAGGTACTTCCAAAAACTCAGTAGTTATCTAAGCAGTGGGATAAAACTGGCATACATTGGAGCATGTCAAGGAAGGGATCAAACTGTGTTTTGTCTTTTTTTTCTCATTTAGCAAGTCCTCTGAGAAACTAATGAATAAGGTAGAATATTATGCTCACGACCCTTTCTCTTTAGTTATGTTTTTACCCACAAGAAAGTAATCTGCACTCATACTATGTGAAAAATATCTGAAAATGTAACAATGTAATGTATTTTAAATGACACATCTTGAATACACAAAAAATGATTTAGAGAGAACATGATCTATGCTTCTTAAATAAAAACACATATGAAGTATATTTTAAATTTATCTTTTCAAAATTCTAGGTGTTAAAACCTTAGCTTCCGATCACGGTGTGGGGGTTTCGGGGAAGCTCAGGACATCGTCTGTTTTTCACCCAGATTGTAAGCAAGTCAGTATTTTAATTGGTAATTCTGTGTCCATGCATGTCCACAGATCATTAGTTTGGTGGCATTCCCATGATGGAACTCTCTACAGCCTCCCCATTTATGCCTCATGTTTCCAAGAATAAAGGTCCCCCCCAACCCCACACCCCCACCCTCACAACATAACCAAAGCATTAAACAATGGCAAAGAACACAGCCATTCATGGGCTTGGGCCTAGCTACCAATTTAGGACAAATCAGTGACAATACCACTGTGTGTGAACACTTGTGACTGTCTGAGACCATGGACTTCAGAACCACATGGATGCAGAAGTCATCTTGGCCAGCAAAGGAGAACATGGGGGTTCTTAGTGGCCATTTATGTGGACCTTGATCTTGGCAAATAAGAAACCACCCAGATCCATAAAGTCCCAGCCAAGAAGGAGTGGCAGTGATGTAGGGAATTTTGCCTTAAAAATAATTGTATAAGGAAGTGTAGGAATGTTGAAAATCTTATTCATACATAGCATAAATATTCATGGAAAGAGGCCCAGCTAGAGCTTTGAAACATGCATCACATTCTTTCCCCTGGATATAAGACAAGCAGAAAAATGAATTCAAGGTCATGGACAAAGATCTTAGGTAGATGGTGATCATGGGACCCCTTATAGGGAGACAGGATGGAAAGTCCTGCCTGCCCTAAGGCCATTCACAAATTATCTTCTTCTGGCCTCATGCTTTTCACATGCACAGTTTGATTTCTTTACATGTTTTTCCCACTTAGTCCTCATGCACTTTCAGACTTTGAGTTAGAGAACTTAAAGTTTTTAATACTTGACTGAAAGAAACCTCAACAAGAGAAGCCAAAAGTGTTTCCTCTTCCTTCAAAGTGTGAAAAGGCAGCCACTGTCCTGGGTCAGGAAGTGGTCCTGGCAAGCGTTAGACTCCTAATTTCAGTGATGGTTGCTATGTCTTTGAAAGTAGCTTCAACTTCTAAATCCTGGACTATGTGAGGACTGTCACTGCTCCTTACAAGGGAGCCACACTGAAGTGAACATAGACTCCAAGGAAGGGTAATTTGGGTCCCCTTCACCAGGAAGAGTGGGGCATGGACATTCTCCTTTCTCTCACATACAATAAGCTGATGACTACAAGATTTCTTTATTCAAGAAGAAATATGAGCACCTGGTCATCATTTAAATTAACATAGGAAGTAAAAGAACCAATTAACAACTCCTAGGCTGTAAAAGAAACAGGACTTTAATGCAATAATATTTAAACTAGCATTAACTAAATTTCACCCCTCTAAATAGGTAAATAGGCCTCAGAGAACTGAAGTCAGGGAGATGGATGGGATCATTTCCTTTTCCTCTGGCCTTCAGGAGATTCCGGGAAGAAGCTCCCAATGTTCCCCTTCACCTCAGAACAGAGGTACTGGTGCCCCCAAGCCTCCCAGCTGTGTCCCCACTGCCAAGGAAGAGGTTGCACTGCCAGCCTGGACACTCACTCACCCCTGAGCTTGATGATGGTCAGTTCTTCTTGGCCTTGACAGTTCTTCTGCTGGCTCACTAAGATCAGGGCTCCAGCTGACAGGACAGGATGTAGCTACAAGACAGAGTGATGCCTATGAGCCTATCAAAGACCACAGTTAAAGTTTCCTTTCCAGTGTCTGACCAGCAGCTAAGTCCAGGTCCTCCAGGGGTCACAATGCACCAAGGTCTAGGGCTGATCAGGGAGCCATGGGCACAGGTTCTCTGGACTGGCCACCAGGGAGAGTCTACCACTGCCCTCCCCCATCTCCTGCCTGGCCTCATCTCACCTCTCATTCTGAACCTCTTCATGTCTCAGAACCAGACCCCAAATTGCTCCTTGGGGTTGAGGTTGTAATTTTTTATTTGCAGCCATCTGAAGCAGCAGGATCTCCCTCATTGTTTTGTATTCCTGGGGCCAGAAGAGAGAAGGACAGGATACAGACAGGGCTTCATGAGGGATGCCAAATGGCCTTGTGGGGTATGAAGAATGGGACAGTGGTTAGGTCCTGGGTCTTTGCATACATGGGAACCCTCCTTCCCTCAGTTCCATCCAGGCCATACCTATTCTCAGAGATAGGTATAAATAGCCCTTCCTCAAGGAAGTTTGCCTTGATCCCACCCCCCCCCCCAACAACCCCAGATGTTAGTCGGATGGGTCTCTTCCGAATAAACACAAAATATGGGATGGAGTCAGGGAGTAATCTGTCTGGGGGAGGGGGACGGTGTCTCTGGTTTTCCCTCCCCGACCTCTCCCACAGGAAGCACCACAGCTGCTCACCTCATTCCTTTTCTTGAGGTTGATCTTTCCTCCCTGGAAGGCAGACAATCAAAATCCACCAGAAAGAACCCATTAGCCATTCTGAGGCCCCTATGCCAAATCTGTCTCATGTTGCACTACCACCAGATCCCACAAGGGGGCCAGGCACACACAGACAACAGGACAAAGGCCAGGTTCTGGGCCCAAAGAAGGGTGGGGGGAGCATCTGGACAGAGACTCAGGGACCTTATAACCCAGACCTTTCTGATGATATACAAGGAGGCTGAGGCCTCATGCAGGAATGGGCTGCTCATTCACTTAGGTGCTTCATGACGTGGAGGGGCCAGATTACAATCTCCCCCAAGGGGCATCATATAAGGAAGAGACTGACTCCAGCTCTGTCAAAACCTTGTGCACTTTGCAGTCTGGCCAGTCTGCTGCTTTACCAGCCTGGAGAACCCAAACCAATGTCTTCTGCATAGTCGCCCTTCACTCACATTTAAGATGGGCATGACTGACCAGCTCACAGGAGTGGCTGTGAGGCTCTCAGGAGAGTAGCTTTGCCAAGTTCTAAGCTCAGGGCTCAGTAACGGGGCTGCTTCCAAGCCTCATTAATGGTTCCCTGCTCACCCACCTCTAGATAATCCTCCATTGTCAGGTGCAGCATCACCAGGTTGTTGAAGAATATTGGAAGGAAGGGGACAACAGGGGTTTCATCATGGTAAGGGTGGGATGAGACCCTGCTCTCAGGAACCCCCACAATCTTCCACAGAAAAACCTTACCCTCAGCCTCTTGGCCTGCCCCATGGTTCCCACATAGAGCAGACTATGCCCATTAGCAGCCTCCCCACAACTCTGCCTCCCTTCACCCTCTGAGAACACCAGACCCTTCATTACAGGGTATGTGGCCCTAGCCCCCTCCCTACCCCCAAATCCATCCTTCACCCAGTTTTACAGACCATCTTCCTGGTTACTTCTAAAGGAGGATTTCAGGCACTGTGACAACAGGAGTCAGGACTAGAGTAAGAAGGCCCCTCCTCTCTTGATTTGCAGACCTCCTGCTGGGAGGGGGAGCCCCTCCTCTCACCCTGGAGCCCCTGCCCCATGCGCATACTTACTTTCTCCTGCTGATGCCTCTCTCAGGCTTTCTGGATGTTTATCTCTTGGGTGACAAACTTGGAGAGTGCCTCCTGCCAGAGTTGAGGACAGGGTCAGGGGGGCCACACAACCCCCACCCAAATTCTCCTCAGCACTATTGTATTTGGCCACTGGACATCTGACCTGAATCATCTGGTGCCAGTGCTACTCTAGCCTCCCAGTGTGCTCTGATTCCAGATCAATCCCAGAACCAACACTCATTCTGTGTGTGAACTAGGCTTCCTCATCTGAAAAGTGTGAGAACTCCACCCACCTCACCAGGTCTCCTGAGGACCCACTGCCGTATATTTTATCATCACTGGTCTTGCTCTCACACATCAGATGGAGCATCTGATTTATGGACAGTAAGATCCATAAATTCCTTCCCTCCCTTGAACCTCATCACCACTTGCTGAGGCCTGCACCACAGAACTGGCATCTCTCTGTTTCTCAGATGAGGAGACAGAGGCCCAAATAGGGGAGATAAATTTCTCAGGGACTCACAGATGAAAGGTCACTCTCTCCTTTTAGCCAGAGACCCTTTCTCAGCTGCCCTTACCCAGTCTAAGACCACCACTGACCAGAAATCCTTTCCTCTGGGCTTTTGAGGTATGTCCAGGCCCCCGACTGGGCCAAGCCATTGATGGAGAGTAATGGGGTGTCTTGAAAGTCTGGTTATGCAACATCTGTCTGCCTTAGCCCATCCAGAGTCTCTGCACCCAGATCAGAACAAAGGCAAAGCCAACGTTTTCTCCTCCCCAAGCAACAACTCCTCAGGACATTCCTCAGCTGAGCAGTCTTTCTTCATTCTCTCAGGAAGGAAACCCTTAAAGTGCTAACCTCTAACTGACAGAGAAAAGGATGACGGGACACTTTATTTCTCTGTTTACATGAAGCTTCTAATATCCATTAAAGGAGGATCCACTGTGAATACATAATTTCCCCCAGACACTTCTCATTAGCCACTGAGGGCATATGTCATTGTCAACTGGACACTTAGGTGAAAATCCTGTGATCAAATAGCAGTGACTGGTATAGGGGCATAGTGTGGAGTCACAGAATGCACACATATCTGTCTCTGTCCAGCCATTTGAACACAAGCCTAGAAAGACATTTTTCCCCCACCGGATCCATGGAACTCCCCTTGGAGATGCTGTCTCCTTGGAGATGTTGTGCAAACAGAAGTAAGGAAAGAGTCTAGCCTTCCTGAGAGCAGACTGGGCTGGTTTAGGAAAGAAAGGAATCCCTAACTGTCTCATTCACTCAACAGCTGAGAGGAAGATTAGTGCCAGCAGGATAGATCCTTGTGGAAACAAGAGACTTGCTAATGTTGCCAGCTAGACATCCCAGCCAACACCATTATACCTATGACCAGGGACTCCTGCACCTCAAACTGTCCCCCATTTGTTCATAGACCACACACGTCCCTCCTCCTGTTAACCCAGAAAATCTATAATTAAACAACAACAACAAAAAGATTAAGTGAGAAACTAACAAAACCACATTGTGCCCATTCCCCCTTCCCTCTCAGTTCTCCCTCTTTCCAGACTCCCAGCTTCCACTCTACCTTGTTCATCAGTTCCCTGCTCAGTGACTTGTCTTGACTACACAGCTCCTTAAAGTTTTGGTAGCTCTCCCTGAGAGGAGAGAAAAGAAAAATTTAGGAAAAACATGGGGGATTTGAGTGCAAATCCCTTTTGCTTAAGAACCAAAAGCTTCACCTGAGTGAGTGTTTCTCTAGGTTCCTCTGAGCACAAAGGTGTCTGTGTGGCTGGGGAGGGGAGCTCTCATGGTGGTCACCTGGGCCTCTATTCCCATTTCTATTGAGCTTCCCTGTGTTGCCTAGTTTTGGGTTTTATCTGGGCATATAATTCTGCTGTTATAAACATTGGAAAATCTCCAACTTAAATCAACCCAGGATCTGGCCTGTAAGAAAACTGATGCCTGAAGCAGCACTGGTGGACTGAGGACCCAGAGAGTCTAAAGACCCCCATATATCATCTCAGTTTTTGTCTCCAGTGTTTGCTGCCTCCCAGGAGTTCCCAGTTGACTGCAGGAACATGGAAGAAATATAAGAGATCCCTAAACCATCCTGGTCCTCCTGTGGAAACAGGCTTATCTACCTGTAAACTTTCCCCCATGTGTTCTTCAGACCACAAATTGAGGTGCTCTGCAGAGCACAGAGGATGGCATGCAATGGGGAGTAGTTCCTCATAATTTGGCACTCCTGGGGAGGAAGGAGGATGATCTTTGAGGTGGGGAGCTGGAGGCCTATTTGCTCTAGCTTTAGTCCCCTCCACTTAAGTCTCCCCTCCTGGATGAGACAGATGCTCAGGGAGTCCTGGAAGTGCACAGTTAGGGCCAGAAAAGCAACACTCATAGGGAGGAGGATTTTGTTTCATTAAAAGAAGAAACCAGGTAGGAAGTCCACCACTGGCACATGTGAGTCAAAGTCAGTGTGCTTCTGGCAGGAAGGTCTAGGGACTGTGGAGGGGCTCAGACCATAGAAATGAAAGGTGAAGAGGCATTCCCCAAGAATCCAGAGCAGGACTCCACTGCACCTCCCCCAACATACCTGGGCCACCTGGATCCAGTGCTCCACTACCCTGGCCCTGACCTCCTGGGCAGTCATGTTTGGGTCCCTGAGGCAGGTGGCGATGACACAGTTGGTCACACTTTTGAAATGGGTGATGGTGACATGGACCATGTGTGCCAGATGCTCATTGCCAGGCTTATTCTTCTTGGACCAGATGGAACCCAGGCAATGACTGGGCACCACCTTCTTGAACAGCTCCTGGGGAGCAAGGAGAGTGTCATCTGGCACCACCACAGCCTAGATCAGTGTGTCCACAGTCCCAGGGAGTAGTCACTGGTCAGACCTGGAGCTCGGGAAGCTGAGGATATGCCTGGGCCTATTGGGAGTTCCCAGGTTTTGTTCTAAGCTCACTGAGGCATACAGCATGACCCAATACTGGTGGGGAAGGAAGAGTTCATTTGAATCCAGCCCCTCCTCACTAACTCTGAGATTCCAGAAAGTGGCTCAAGTTTGTTCTTACCAAGGGGACATCTTCCACCCATCCTGATCGCCCTCTGCTCTTTCTGTTGAGATGCACATTCTTCTGTGACAGCTACAACCATGGCCTTCTTCATCTTCCTTGTAATTTAGTATACATCAGGTGCCTCATAAGTGCTGAGACTGCTGAGCCTCCTGGGTGTATGGTGGAAACCCATGGACCTGGCTGCACACAATGAGTGTTCCTCCATCACCAATTGGGCTAGGCCTTACCCAGATTTCTATCTGTTCTACCACAGCCAATCTTTGCAGCAAGGTGCTATTAGTGTCCATCTCTACTGACCAAGTGGACAGTAAAGGGTCAGAGGTTAAGTAAGTTATGCAAATCACAGAAATGGAAAGTGGTGGAGCTGGGACTTGGACCCAGATCATAAGAGTCCAGATCAGGAAAAGGCAGGTCTGGGTCAGTTGATGGCAGAGGGAAGTCTTCCTTCCATAACAAGAACCCAGCTGCTCACCCCATCTATTATTGTTGCTTGCTCTGCCAGCAGTTCGGGAGGGAAGGCCATGAGGTCAGACTTCTCCTCAGTTGGACTGTTCTTACTGGCCACATGCCAGGAGCAGAAGGCCTCTGAAGCTGGAGGTGGCTCTGTATCTATTTTCAGAGGTGTAGATGAAATTCTGAATATAGCTGAAGGTCCAGCTGATTCCAGCTCAGGACTTGGCACCTGTCCTAGAGCTGATGTTTGCTCTTGCTCCAGCACTAGAGCTGTTAATGGTGTTGATGGTGGCTCCATCAGTTAATGTGGTAGTAAAAATAAACCTGGAACAAGCTCTAAATATGGAGTTGGCCCTTGTTCTGACTTTGCAGCAGGCTGGGGCACTAGAATTGGCAGTGGAGAAGATAAAGAGAAAAGATCAACATTATAACAGAATTTCCATGCGTCTTTCCAAGAACAGGAAGGATCCCACTCCCTTTAAGGGAGTACCCAGCACATGAACCCTATCCTAGATATTTTTCTCAGACTGAAGTCCTCCTTACCCCCTTGTTTGGCCTCAATAGGCACTAAATGTTCCTAATGGACCATGAAAAGTGGGTCATGGCACTTCAGGTCTAAGCCAGTCAAGTTGGCCTGCATGTATGCCACCTTTAGGTTTAACCAAGGACAGTGCAGGGTCCGCCATCCTCCTGTAAGTACTGATCTGGCCAGGTGCCCAAGATGGGAGAGAAGGCACTGGAGGAAGCATGTGTGTAACAGAGTCAGAGGCCTGGCCCTTTGCTCCACACCATGCTTCCACAACCTGCTTCTTTGGAGCTGAGCACCAACCCACTCCCAACCACCCTGTGGCTGTTTTTGCAATGGAAGCCATGATCAAAGAGCACATCTAAAAGAGATCCTGTGTGAGGCTCATCTCTTGAGGATGTCTCTTTCTCTGCATCCTCTCCAACATCTCTTGTTGCCCGAGTTGTTAATTTTAATGTTTCTGAGAGGTGTGAGGTGGTATGCCATTGTGGGTTTGTTTGTATTTCCCTGATGGAATGGGAGAGGATATTTGCAAATGACATATCTAATAAGTGGCTAATATCCGAAGTGTCTAAGAACTGATCTAACACAAGGCCCCAAAACCAAATAATCCAATTAAAAACTGGGCAGAAGATATAAACAGACATTTCTCCAAAGAAGACATGAAGATGGCCAACAGACACTTGAAAAATGCTTATGATCAGTTATCATTGGGGAAATGCAAATCAAAACCACAGTGAGATACTACCTTACACCTGTCAGAATGGCAAAAACTAGTAACACAAGAAGCAATAGGTGTTGGCAAGGATGTGGAGAGAAAGGAACTGTTCTTGGGAATGCAAAGTGGTACGGCCACTGTGGAAAACAATGTGGAAGTTCCTCTAAAAGTTAAAAATACAACTATGTTGTGATCCAGCAGTAGCACTACTGGGTCTTTACACAAGGAGTAAAAGAACACTAATTCAAAAGGATACATGCAGCTTTATGATTATAGCAGCATTATTTGCAATAACCAAGATGTGGAAGCAGCCCAAATATCCATCAATCGATGAATGGATAAAGAAGATGTGATATATTACATACACACACACACACACACACACACACACACACACACACAATGGAATACTATTCATCCATAAGAAGGAATGATTTCTTTCCATTTGCAAGGGCACGGATGGAGCTAGAGAGTATGATATGCTAACTGAAATAAGTCAGTCAGAAAAAGGCAAATACCATATAATAATTTCACTTGTATGTAAAATTGAAGAAAGAAACAAGCAAAGGGAAAAATGAGATAGAAGGTGTATGGACAAACAAAACACAGACTCTTAATCATACAGATCAATCTGTTAGTACCAGAGGGCAAGTGGATGGGGGGAGGGGTTGGTGAAATAGGAGATGGGGATTAAGAGATGTACTTGTCATAATGAGTGCAGGGTGAAATATGGAATTGGAAGCCTGCCACTAATGTAACTCTGCATATTAACTAACTGGAATTAAAGAAACCAAAAGGAAAATACACTGAGAAAAAGAAAGAAAATTAAATGAGGACCTATCCAATCATTTACCAGGTGAAGTACATGAGAACTGAGTTATGGCACTCTTGCCATGCCTGTGATGGGTTCAGAACTACCTTGGAGGAAGTTACAGTGAGTGTCCTCTAAGGCACATAGTACAGAGACTCCTCCTCCTCGTGTGGTCTTCTCCTGCTACCTTGCATACAGAAATATTTAGCAGTCATTGTGCAGGCATTGAAGAAGAATCAGGATGACAATATTTTACAGATAGATAAAGGAGGCTTAGCAATGGAAGTTCAGCGGGAAATCCTCCGTGCATGACATCCTGGGCCTGTACTTGTGACGCTCTTGACCCACCTCCAATACAGGTTCATTTTGTATGCATTCCTTTAACCACCACCCTTCCTTGCTCTGGGCCTAGCAATCTATATTAGCGACCATGACCAAATGTGATATGTGACCATGTGGAGATCACCTCCAATGAGGAAGACAGAAGTGAAAGCGGGGTCCATGCAGTTAGAAAGGATGGTGGGCAACAGCAAAGGGTCATTTAAAATAGAGACCTGTACTTCAAAGGAAACTTCTTCAAAAAGGAAAACGTGGCACATAGGTCTTGTAAAAGTAACTAATTAGAGCTTTGGGAAAAGTATTTTTTTTTATATTGAACAAAGGTGTGCTATAATCTCACCTGTGTATTGATTTGTAGAACACAAAGTTAAACTGGAGTGGACCAGGTATCTGTCTGGCAATGTGTCTCATCAAATTATAACATTTTGGCAGAAATCTTCTAGGCCTCTTTAAATTTTCCAAGGCCTTCTCTAATCCTGTGACAATCAAATCATTCTCTTTGGAAATCTCCATTGTGTCATCTTCCTTATTGACTTTCTCTTCTTTGATTGTGAAGCAGTTTAACCAAACCAGGCTACATTTGCCAGTAGGTTTCTGTGTTATTTGGAGAGACAAAATAAGGATAATAAAGAAAATAAAAATCCTGCCCTTCAAAGACAATCACAGCCTATACTATTTTTCTACACATGAGCATTTTTCCCCCACAGTGGAATCACAATGTGAATTTGGTTATTTTGTTGGGTAAACTGTTTTGTTTTTGTTTATGCTTTTGGTTTCCATTTTGAATGGGTAAACACTACTCCATATCTTTAAATATCCATTTACATTGGTTTTCTTTTTTTTTTTTTACTCTACTCATCATAGGGAAAAAACTTCACCTGCTGACAGTGCCCTAAATAGCACAGAGAAAGGAGAACAACAAGTAACCATAGAAGGAGGAGTGCTCTCTAACATTTTCCTTAAAAGAAAAAATCATAACAGAGTGGCTGCAACAGTTTGCATTCTGACCAGCAGTGCAAGAGTTTCCCCTTTCTCCATATCCTCACCAACAGCTGTCGTTTCTTGTGTTGTTAATTTAAGCCATTCTAACAGGTGTGAGGTGGTATCTCATCATGGTTTTGCTTTGCATTCCCTCATGATGGTTGATGTTGAGCATCTTCCCATGAGTCTGTTAGCTATCTGGAAGTCTTCTTTGGAAAAGTCCCATTCATAACTGGGTTGTTTGTTTATTGGGTGTTGAGTTTGGTAAGTTGTCTCTAGATTTTGGATCCTAACCCTTTACCAGATATGTCACTTGCAACTATCTTCTCCCATTCCGTAGGCGGCTCTTAGTTTTGTTGTTTGTTTCCTTCACTGTTTCCTACTACTCAGCCATCAAAAAGCATGGAGTCTTGCCATTTGCAACTACATGGATGCAACTAGAATGTATTACGTTAAGCAAAACGAGTCCATCTGGGAAAGACAAATATCATACAATTTCACTCATATGTGGAATTTAACATGTGGGAAGGCGGGAAAGGGAGGAAAGGGAGACTCCTAATGATAGAGGAAAACCTGAGGGTTGATGGAGGGAGGTGGGTGAGAGATGGGTTAGATGGGTAATGCGTATTAATGAGGGCACTTTCAGTGAGCACTGGGCGTTGTATATGAGTGATGAATCACTGGTCTATTAAAGAGCTTTGACAACAGTGTGAGACGTTCTGTCTGACACCATCATTTTAAATGGCTGTATCATCGTCTTGCTGCCAGAGGAAACGGATCCTCTCTGTCTGAGAATGAGGTGTCCCATTCTGGGCTCTTAGAGTCAAAGCATAGATGACTCATGCATACATGAATTCTTTGTGCAAATCTCTAATCACTGTCTTTGGTTTCTAGAAGCAGACCCCCTCCCCACCGGAATCAAAGGTGATGGCAGCTGAAATCCTGGCAACAATAACCCTCCAGTGAAGGAGTTGAGGCCCCCTCTCACTACTGAAGAATGAGGACCCTTATCTCTAATACACAGCAAGGGGTCTAGTTTCAGGAGTTTGGTGAAATATTTTTGCTGTTTTGGTGGATGAGAAATTGCACCAAACCCATTGTCCTATTTTCATTTTTCCAATGATGAATGAGGCTGGACGTTCATCACTTACAGCCATTTCCAAAATGTAGCCACTGTTCTCAGTTCTGGGGTGAGCCTGTTGAACACACTCTCCTGGATATCCCCAGGGTCCACAGACAGTGATCCATGTCCAGGCAGGAAATTTCATTCCTTGTGAAATTACTATTAGTGACTGGCTTCTAACCAACAGATGATGGGAGGTCAGCTTCAAAATTTCATGACACAAATTCTGTCACTTTCTTCTTACTTGCTTTGTCCTGTGTTTGTTCTCTCTCTATGTCTCTCTCTCCTCCTCTCTCTCTCACTCTTTTTATCCTTCCCTTCTCTCTCTGTTCTCGGTCCTCATTTGCTCCCTCTGTCTCTCCTCTACCTCTGGAAATGGGGAATCAAGCACTTGTTCCCATGCTCCAGGGAAATGACAGAGAGAGACAGACAGAGAGGGAGGGAGGGAGCTGGGTGGGGGTGACACAAGTGATGGGGCAAGAGGGAAGTAAGAGACATTTTGTAATTAAAATTTAGACATCCCATCATTTTGGCCTTATTCTCTCAGTCAGAAGTCAGTTTCTCAATACTTCGTGGTTACACAGGGATGTGTATGCCAGGGGTGAGGATCACTGAGAGCCATTGTGGAGGTGGCCCACCTCATAAGCTGAGATGACATACATGGGTCTCATTCTAAGTATAACGGGAGACAATTGAACAGCCTTATGCCACTGGATGATGATATATGAATTTCCATTAATTTCAACCCCTTCATGGGTCTGACCTAAACATGAGGCCAAGGTGGAAGTGACTATTCCAATATCATACTACTGCAACCCAGGTCTGTTTTGAGTGGTGTTCCAACCCCTTCTTGTAATTCTTCAATCACTAAATTTTGCCTTCGATACATATGGCACCATCCCACAGGTGGAATAGATAGTGTCTCAGATACCCCTGATGAGGTCCTTAGAAGGTAAGTTCTAGCCTCATCCTCATCCCCTGCTTTCAGGTTTGGAGACTGGGGAGGGCCTGAGAGACACAATGATTTTCCCAGGACAAAGACAAAGGAGGTCCAAATTTAACTCTGTCTTCTCAAAGCTAGAGTCTTCATTATATTTTCAGGGAGATGTAAAAAGGGATATTTTAAAAAATTTTGTTTGGCTAAGGAGTTGGCATGGGGGAAGAGAAGGAGAAACAAACAACCCATAGTGGGCTTTGGGTAAGTATGATTCAAAGAAGGGGCCCTGGTAACAGAATCTTCAAAAAGTGATCTCACATCTTTGGTCATAGACCTCAACAGAACTTAGAACTGTAATAACCAAGTACCCACATTCTAGACACAGCCCCCTATTCAGCTCACTTGGGTGGAGACACTGAAGATAGTAAGATGTTCCAATGTTGTCTCCCTGGTTTCAGAAGATCTGGGCTCAGGAAAGCTCAGAGTGAGAATTTTCTTTGTCGCTGTAGACATTGGCTCAGACATCAGCCCCATGCATCTGGTCATTTTGGAGAAGGCACCAAAAGGTAACACAGAAGAACACATGACAGGCCAATTCAGGCCAGGACAAAACTGTGGTTCCACCTGAGCAGCCCCACACCTCTTGCCCCTCATAACTTGTGCGTGTTGGGGAGGGAGAAGGCAGGGAATCAGAGTTGGGTCCCTCCTGGGAGGAAGCTGGTTATTAGATGTTGGAAGCCTGGTGGGTCTTTCCTGTTCATGCCTCAGGTCATGGCTGGTGCATGAGGTGAGTTCCTCTACCCATATGTGAATCCTGAGCTCTATAGGTTTTATCTTGTTTCCTCCCTGACTAGAGTTCTTTGCCGATGCCCTACTATGCCCCGATTTTGAAACAGATTTTCCCTTGAGAGTATCCCCCGGTGGCAATGTCCAGACATGTCCCTTATTCCTCCTGGCCAAGCTACCAGGCACTGTATTTGCAGAACTCAAACCAGGAGATCATTGAGGAGCTGGCTTATGAGTTCAACAGCTCCATCCTCCTAGACAAGGGGTAGGTACATCAAGCCACCATTAGTGTCCAGTACTGGCCTGAGGTGAGAACAAGAGTAGAGGGGCCTCCACAACCAGGACTCTAAGAAGAGTGGGGCCCTTACAGGGCTTTCCCACACGAGCACTCCACAGGCTTATTCCCAAATCAATATGAACCTCCCCACGTAAAACCACCAGCTGTGTGGTAGAGTAGGAATACACTCTTCACATAATTGTAGAAATAGTTTTAAACATGTGTATTGTTCTTGCATTTCATTAGTGCTTTGATTGTTTTAACTGCCTGCCCCGATATCCAGTGGATCAGTCAGCTCAAATGTCCTTGTGGTCTTTGTCCAAGTCTTATAAGTTATCACTGTTTATATGGTGGTATGTACAAGATGGGGAGTGGATTAATGCGGTGTGTATATTTCTCTGCAACTTATGTGACAGAACATGTGAAATCATTGTAGGATCACCAGATCAGGAAGTTTGGACTTATTCATCTTCATAATACCTCTAAGGAAAATCATTTGCCACTGATTTAGGCTTTCCATGTTCTTGGACCTTGAAAAGCATCAATTCTATTGCCACTTTAGCAGTTCTGCACCTTACATCTTCAGTGTCCTAATGGGCTGTATTAATTTGATAAGTGTGCCATAATATACAACCACAGAATGGGTGGAAGGCCTATAATGCCTACTGGCCTGGTAATTCTTTCTCTCTTTCCCTCTCTCTCGCTCTCGCTCTCTCTGTCTCACTCTCTCCCCCTATTCTCAAAAAATAAACATTTAAAAAATTAAAATTTAATTTCCTTCTCATCTGCGGCCCATGGACAAATACTTGAAGCTGGCAGAGTAAAATGCTTTTCCAGGAACTCCTTATTGTCTTAATGTTAATATTTTGCTAGAGGGAAAAACAACCTTAGCTTGAGAATAGCTAGGCCTCCAGGAATCTGTGAGTCTTTAGCAAATGGAAGTGCTTGCCACTTGCCATTTGACTTTACCTTCCCCAAGCCCATATTATATAACCAGTCATTCTTCACATTATTAATAACAACAACAACAATAATAATAATAATAAAATAAATGCGAAGAAGCACACTGAGGACCAAAGTTGTTCACCTCGGGTGAAAACGGAATGAAGCTGAGACCTTTGACACGAGCACCACTTCCTAGGCAACTTGGTGTCCTGAGAGTAAGAAGGAAACCCCTGTGGGGTTGGGATGCAAGGAAGAACGAGCCACAGGAACGTGGCATCCTGATCTGGATGGCACAAGAAGGCTTGTAGCTCTTGCCTTACTCTTCTATTCAGTGGGTAGAGGCACTCGTGATCTATATGAATGTTGTCTTGTCTGTGCTGGCTGGCAACCATGCCTGTGGAATTGGGTTCTGGTCTCAGAGTCCTTGAACGGACTCTCTGCCCTGACCATCTGGGGAAAAACAATGCTCATGCTCCAACTTTGATCTTCTCAGAATGTAGGATCATCACAGGGTCAGTGGTGTCCAAGTAACCAACAAAATCAGAAGCCTGCCAAGTGCAGACGTCTCCATGAAGGAGGGCAATATGTGTCCTTAGGAATCACCATGTATTAGCTGGTTGTAAATGCTGGGCACTGAGTAACAGCCACATGATTCCTGACTCTGACCTCTGATCTCCATCTCCCCTTGTACAGAAGGGAGGATGGCTCCCTCCCAATAACACTTGCCCCTTTCCAAGGCTTTTTGCCTTCTTTTGCCAAGATAGGTCTCACAGGTGAGCCCATGGAGAATGAATTTCCCACATTCTCCTGGATTCAGGAGAACTTATCAGGACTTCACAAGTAAAATCGGAGAGAAATACTTCCAGGCTCAGACCCCCACCCCTGACTGGAACACCTGTTTAGAAAAAGATCAAGGGAATTGGAAGAGATGCACTTTGGTCCAAATTCTTTGTCTCAGATGATAATGGAATAATGCTGGGAATGAAGTGACTGGCACACATCCCCAGGGAACCTTGGAAACCTGTGGGCTATAGACAAATGGGACATAGTTTAACTACACATGGGAATGCCGAAGGAGCATAAACAGCCTACAATTGACCTCGAAGAGTGTAGGAGGGCTTGGGACATTTGCCAGCTTTGCAGCTGTTCCTGCCAGGGGGTAAAAGCAGTAGGATTTGGACGGCAGAGTCTCCACCTGGGCTGGTGCCCGAGTCTGTGGGACTGGGTTCTCATTTTTTAAGTTTTGAGTAGTTTCATTCACATTCACCTGCTGTGGAAACCCTTAGTGGCTCAGAAATCAGGATGTTCAGGCAGACTGTGGCAGTGGAACAGAGCACAGTAATAGTCACTGCAAAAAACATAAGACGTCAATGCCCCAAATTTTTAGGAGGGCAACATTATTCTCTTGATATCAATTAGTTGATCAATTAATTGATTAGCAATTAGTTGTTGTGGGGGCAGAAAACAACCTTCATGTATGCTCACTCACAGTTAATCAGTCCTATCAGTGTGGCTTTTTGTTTTTTTAACTTCTGACTGTGGCCCTAAAGGCCACATCTTCATCAGCATTGGCCACAGAAGTGAGGCCAACTGACTCCGAATATCACCTGTGGCTACCCACAGCAATCCTCTTGTGCTTAAGACACCCAAGTCCCCAAGGTTGATCTGGCAGACACCCCAGGGGCACCTGTTCCTCACGTGATTCCAAACACATGGGGACTTGGCATGACTCCACAATTGAAATTGGAGCAAAAGGCTGCCAGACTCTGGCACTGAATGTCTCACAGTGAACACAAGATTGGGATAAGTGTAAGGGAAAGGATACATCGAAAAGGATACGCTGAGGCCTAAGGTTCTTCATCTCAGAGGAGACCAGAATGAAGCTGTAGATAATGTTATTGGCACAATTCCCCAAGCAAGTGTGGTGATCCAAGGAGTATGAAAGATCTGTGGCCTGAAGAGAAGTGGAACATCCAGTAACTATACCAGGGAGTTCTGTGGGCAAGGGTCATGCACCCCAACTTCAATAAGATCAGGAATGTGTCAAGCTCTCACCAGCTTTCAAGCCCTTCGTATCTATGGACAGACAGAGTTGTGACTCACAAGGTAAGATCTTGCTCCTGGCAAGTGTGCAGATTCAGCTCTGATATTTGAGTCTTTGGGTATTTTTGTGCCCTAACCTCCTTGGTGAATGGACTTTACATGACTGAACCCTGAGTGTATCAGGAGGTAGGGAGCTCAGGCTTTCCTGAAAGGGGTGGACAGAGAGCAGGACACTGGTCCCATGCCAACAGAATCCTGTGAAACACAGAGTTCTTACTGGCCGGAAGTCAACCTTTACACTTTGGTATCAGAAGTTAATTGCTATGTGATGACACACGGTGTGAGTGCAGGCTCTCTGCGAATTACTGGGCGCTGTCTGAGTGATAGCCCTAGAGCTCCTGAATTTGCCCTTAGACCCTTGCTCCCGAAAGGAGATCGGGTCCTCCCCAACATCATCTGCCCCTGTGCACATGCAAACCTCTTCTGATGAACAGTTTCAAGTGCCCTGTGCCTCTTTGTGCCAAGGTAGAGCTTGCAGAAGAGTTCCATTGACTTCTGTTGCCCAGGCCCTCCCACATTACTGAGAACTAGTCACGACTCCATGATTAACATCAGAAAATGCTCTTAGATTGTGTCTGTGAATGTCCCCTAATGAAAGAGCAAGGGAATCTGAAGGGATGCACCGAGGGCCAAATGTCTTCATCTCACATGAAAACGGTATAAAGCTCCATGTTAAGTCACTAGCACTTTTCCCTAGGCAAGGTTGGTGTCATCACCAACATGAGTGGGCCAGATAGATCTAAGGGGAAACATCCTTTCATTACACTTAGGAGCCCTGTGTGCAAAAGGGCTGTCACTAGTTTCCATGCCTTTCCTTCAGTGATAGACCAGTAATTTGGGGGCTCTTTCCTGGCTCCTGGCTCACCCCAAGTCTGTGGAAATGGGCTCTGGTCTTTTAGCTCTTGAGTTTCTTGTTTCTATCCTTACATCTTCAAGGTATGGGCATTGCATGGACAAACCATTTGTATCTCAGAATGAAGGAAGTTCAGACATTCCAGGAGGTTGGTAGAGAGCAGGGAGTGACCATCTGGGCCAACACAGTCCGGCCAAGCACTGAGTTCTCAGTAACAGAAGAACAACATTTCCTCCCCAACATCAAAACTGAATTGCGGTGTGGTAGCACACCACCAGCGTGGGAGCTTGCCTAACGTTTCTTGTCACTGTCTGAGGACAGACAAGTTGATCCTGACTCTGACCCCTGATCTCAGTCTCTTCTTGCCCCTGAAGCAAGTTGGGCTCTTTCCAGCACCACCTGCATTGAAGTGCATTTGGGTTTTACATTCTCAACTCCATTTAACATCTCAGCTGATTGCTTGGCAGCATGAAAGCTGTCTTTGTATTGCATTAAACACACAGGAACACATCACTCTGTTTTTATGTCTTTGGCCGCATAATAACATGTGTGACTAAATGGAAAGCCATCCAGAGGTTGGTTGAGCTTTCAGTAATTCTGTGTGATATCCAAACAGGTAACTGACATCTGACATACATTTACAAATATCTATAATTTTTTTAATGTTCATTTTATTTTTGACACAGAGAGACAGAGAATGAGTGGGGGAGGGGCAGAAAGAAGGGGAGACACAGAATCCGAAGCAGGCTCCAGGCTCTGAGCTGTCAGCACAGAACCCGATGTGATGTTGGAACTCACAACCACGAGATTATGACCTGAGCCGAAGTCGGACGCTCAACCGACTGAGACACCCAGACACCCCTACATATACAAATATCTAAATTCCCTTGAAAGACAGTCTGTCATTTGTGGTTCCTGCATTTTGTGAAATTCTGCTATCACCTGAAAATGAGGAGTTTGAATATTGAAACACCTCTGAGTAGGAAATGTCATAAGGAACCATTGAAACTTCATCATAACACATTCTGTGCTCATTTATTTCTTCATTTATTCTATATGAGTGGCAAACATTTGCTTTTATGATATTAGTGCTGAACTATAAGCATAAAGACAAAATAAAAGCTAGCATTCTAGGAATAAGTGAGTTGGTCACAACAAACCATAAGAAAGTATTTCTTCTTTTTCTTTGTTTTTTTTTTTTTTCTTTCAAAGTGTTGTTTGGAATATGTTCAACAAGGATGTCTCCAGCTTTCCTTTTGTTTCTCAGGATTACTTTGGTGCTTCGGGGTCTTTGGTGATTCCATATGAATTTTAGGATCGTTTGTTCTACCTGTGTGAAAGTTTCTGGTGCTATTTATTTTCCTAGGGATTGCCTTCAATGTGCACATTGCTTTGGGTAGTATAGACATTTTAACCATGTTTGCCCTTCCAATGCATGAGCATGGAATGTTTTCCCATGTCTTTGTGTCATCTTCCATTTCTTTCATAAGTTTTCAGAGTACAGACCTTACACCTCTTTGGTGAGGTTGATTTCTAAGTATCTTACAAAGTAACCTTGGTGCAATTGTCAATGGGATCAATTCACTGATTTCTTTTTCCGGGTGGGTGGAGGCTGGGATAGATGGGTGTTGAGTATTGAGGAGGGCACTGGTTATGATGAGCCTTGGGTGTTGTCTGTGAGGAATCGCTGAATTCAAATCCTGAAACCAATATTGCACTGTGTGTTAACTAATGAGAATTTAAATAAAAGTTTTGGGGGAAAAACACTCAGAAAAAAATGAGCAGATTATGTGTTCTAGCCATTTGCACACCTCCATTTTTACCCTGGTATCCTGACTCAGACATTTTATCTTGGAGTACGTAGCTCACACACACACAATTTTGTTTGGGTGCTGTGCTTCATTAACATTGATATCAGAAATATACAAGCACAGAATATCTTTGGATAAAGTGTTTCTCAGGTTAGAATACTAAAAATGTCATTTACTTGATCAATTTAAAAATGTATAGCTCAACGTTCCAGTTCTAGTGTATCTGAATTCATTTTATATTGAATGACATTTTTTTCAGATCTAGTTAATTTTTATGTAAATGACTTGAGGTTCTAGCCACACCACAATGCATTAAGTACAGATTCTGCTTTTTTTAATTTTAAAAAAGGAAATATGCTACTGAGATGTTAGAGGAGGGAGATCAATAATATGTGATCTCCCATGGTGGGCAATCCATATTCAGTATAGACTAGCCACATCCGGGGTTCATGTATATGAAGAAGAAACACATGTGTATTCCATTTGTGCCATTGTTACTTTGAAATCTACTGCATGTGCCCCAATTTCACCCTTAACCAAAGCAGAACTTTACCATTGGAACACCGTGTGACTTGGGAAAGGAGTTATATCTTTCTGAAGGACAGACCTCTGCATGCCTAGTAGCAGAGGTAGGTGTGGAGGTAGACTGATCCTGAGATATAATGCTTATGCCTTCTCTCTTGGGAATAGTAGGTGATAGTGGGGTGGGGTGGGTGCTTCAGACCTACATCTTGAGCAGTGTATTTACTGCATTACCTTCCCTCATAAGACAGAGAGCACACTCAGGCACTGCTAGGTTAGTGATGTCCTGGTACCTGGTGGTGGACACAGACCTGATTTTTCCTCATTGGTTCCAAATACTTGCCTGTTTCATGCAGGTTTTTATGCCTGTTGAAAGTAAGCCTGTATCCTTAGTATAAGGGTGTGGCTGAGCACTCCTCACTGGACACCCTAAGCAGTGTTAATAGAGCCTGACATCACATCTTCTGGAGAACTGGCCTTTAGATTTATGTACTCAGGCTTTCAAGGTACAGAGGGATGAGTGATCTAATCAAGACACTAAGACTGGCCCAGATCACAGGAGGTGGGACAAGTCTAGAGGACAAGGCTGGGCTCTGCGTTTTTAAGCCATGGCTCAAATCCTGCCAATCATTTATGCTTCAGAAATGAGAGAATCTACTCTTCTGGAAGACATCCTGCCCACTTGCTCTCTATTTGGGATCATTTTACTCTCCAATGTGCTCTGGCACGCACATACTGACATTGTGTTCAAGAAACAACAGACACTGGGGAAGTGACAGCAGAGAAAGAAGAAAGCAGTTAGAGGGAGATCGGCCATGGGGCAGTAGCATCCATTTTCGTAGCTGCATGCTCAAAGACACAAAGTTAGGCAAGGATTTCCTGATGTTCATAGGTTTCTGCTGGACCCAGGGCCATCCTTGGCCCAGCCTCCAGAGGAAAGGCCTATGGTACTGCAGCCCAACTCTGTGGGAACCTGGAATTATGATGAGCTACGTCCCCTTAAGTTAGATAATGCTATAGGAGAAAAGGCTTAAGTGTCCTCCTGTAGGGTGTTTTGTTTCTCCAGACTTCCATATAATCATAGTCAAGTGGCCTTTTGTTTCTATCACTGTGTTCCAATTTAGTAGGGACATGCTTTATACTTGATGGAATTCTTTTAGTGACAAGAGAAGCTTGGAGACTTGGGTTGGGGAGGACTTGGGATAGGAAAGCACATGTCAGAGCACTATACACTGAGTCTAGAGTGCAACCAAAAATACCAGTCCTTGTTGGACCCCCAAGGTCTTCATTTGGAAATAAGGGGTCATTGTTCTGGTTGACATGAGGATGCCTAAAGAGTAAAGAGTATACTCAGGGGATGGTCAGACAAAGGGGAATGGCCAACTCCTGAGTTCCCTTGTACAACCCTGAAGCCTGTAGGCCCTGAGCTTTACCCTGGCACCTCCAAGGCCCACTGCCTTCATGTCAGCCACATAAAAGTGCTGATTTTGTTTGGTATTCTTCATGCCTATGGCTCAACTGCTAGTGCTGGACACCAGCGACCAGGTAGCCTCCTGTGTCAGTGGTGCCCACTGAGATTTGCTGGAGAATCTGGATCAAGGAGAGGTCATTCAGAGGTCATTCTGGTTTTCACCTACCTCAGATACAACAGGAATTTCCCATTACTACCAGCCTTATACATAGATGAAGCTGGTTAAAACCTAGATGAAGGGCCGCAAGGTCCTTCTATTTATTCATTCAATAACTGCTCCAAGCACTCACCTTGTGCTTGGGGATCTGGTGGGCCTAAGTGCAAGGCTTACAATGACAAAATGGCCCCTGCCTGTCAGGTCTTCACAGTCTGGAGGGGAGATGGACATTGGTATCAAAGACAGGACATGTGAAAAAAAGGCAAGAACTGTAATAGTGAAAAGAATGAGTGTGCTGACAGGACAGGCTGGGGAGTCATTGGAAGGTATGAGAGGCCTCACTGAGGTGACATTTACTGGTGCCAAAATGACAAGTAGGGAAGAGAGGGAAGATGGCGGCATAGGAGGATGCTGGGCACACTGCGCATCCTGCTGATCACTTAGATTCCATCTACACCGGCCTAAATAACCCAGAAAACCACCAGAGGATTAGCAGAACGGAGTCGCCGGAGCCAAGCGCAGACGAGAGGCCCACAGAAGAGGGTAGGAAGGGCTGCGAGGCGGTGCGTGCTCCACGGACTGGCGGGAGGGAGCCGGGCCGGAGGGGCGGCTCGCCGGCCAAGCAGAGCCCCCAAGTCTGGCTTGCAAAAAGCGGAGGGGCCTGACGGACTGTGTTCCGACAGCAAGCGCGACTTAGCGGCTGGGAGGTCATAAGTTAACAGCTTTGCTCAGAAAGCGGGAAGGCTGGAGGACAAAGGGAAGGAGAGCTGCTGAGCCCCTGGATGACAGAGCTCAGTTTGGTGGGGAACAAAGGCGCTCGCCAGCGCCATCTCCCCCACCCATCCCCCAGCCAAAATCCCAAAGAGAACCAGTTCCTGCCAGGGAACTTGCTCACTCCGCGCAAACACCCAACTCTGCGCTTCTGCGCAGCCAAACCTCCGGCAGCGGATCTGAATCCCTCCAGCTGCCTCAGGGCCCCTCCTGAAGTGGATCACCTAAGGAGAAGCAAGCTAAGCC
>NW_024412411.1:29463840-29489121 GCF_014898765.1 Herpailurus yagouaroundi
GTTAGGGTGGGAGAGAGCCAAAGCATAAGAGACTGTTAAAAACTGAGAACAAACTGAGGGTTGATGGGGGGTGGGAGGGAGGGGAGGGTGGGTGATGGGTATTGAGGAGGGCACCTTTTGGGATGAGCACTGGGTGTTGTATGGAAACCAATTTGACAATAAATTTCATATGTAAATAAAAAAATAATTAAAAAAAATAAAAAAAATAAAAAGCATATTAGCTGAGGAGTAACAACCAATTAATTTATCTAGATCTGCTATAGAATGCTTAATCTACAGTACTTTTCTGTTATCAATTATGTTTGGAAATAATATAAGTTTTAAAAATTGCATGTGGATTAGGAAATGACACAGATTTTAGATCTGACAGAGGAGATTCTTGTGATTTACTGAAAGAATATTTTGAAAGTTTATGAGCACCTAAACTTTTGGTAAATGGGATATTTACTCAAAAAGCTAAAAAAAATAAATAAAATAAAAAATAAACAATCCCTTTCTTTCCTTCAGTGATTTGCTAAACTCCTGGACTGGAGCATTGTTGTCAACTACCAAAGGAATTTGCTTGGGGCTTGTCTCTTGTTATTCTAATTATGTTTTGCTATTTTCTCCCATGCCTCTCTGCCTGGTGCCAAGACTTCATCACTACAATCAGTTCAGCCAACAGATGAGCCTTGATCCTCAAGAAGGCCCACCTAGCATTCACCTGCCTCTGCCTTTTGTAATTCCTCTATGTGTTACCCAACAGACCAATATTGACCCCTCTAGGTAGGGACAACTCTACACCCCTACTCAGCAGAGAGAAGCTACAGAAGATGAGACCTTCCATCTTCCTCAACCTTAAAGATTTAAGGGTCGACATTGTTCAGGGGGCGGATATGATGAGGAGCATGAGGCAGGCTGAGGGGTAAAGCACAAGCTAGCTCCCCCCACCACTAGTGGGATCTGAATGATATCCCCTGGACACTCTTGACTACCCAAGAACAAAGAAAAGGGGCTTAAGCGCTTGTCATGGTAATGTGGGAAATGAAGGCAAAGGAAAATTAAATTCCTTTACTGCCTATAGCCCATTGCCAAGTCCCTGAAACAGGCAGAGTGACCTCCATCTAGGAGCTCAGCTGCCCCGTGATGACACTTTGTTACGGGCAAAAGAGAACCTCAGCTTAACACTATCCCAAACTTGAGGGCCCTGTGAGTTAACTTCTTTTATTTCAACTGCCCCCAAGATGAATCCTGGCAATCATCCTCCAAGCTTATGCCCCCCCCAATATATATCCAATGGGTCTCATAACTGAGAGACCCATTACTTAAGTGGTAATAAATGGTATTTCTCCTGCAACAGCTAGCCCCTCAAGGTCCTGAAAACCTTTCTTCCAAAATTCCTTGGAGACTTACTCTATCCCTGACCCCTGCCAACCTGATGGTATATGATAATGAGGTACCCATCAAGACCCCAGTGCAGTTCTTCCTGCACATGGGTCCTGTCCCCATGATTTAATAAAATAACCTTTTTTTTTGCACCAAAGATGTCTTCAAGAAATATTTCTTGGTGGTTGGCTCTGGACCACCCTCACCATGACCCCCAAACTTCATCAGTTCGACAGCACAACTCCAAACACTGGCTGCTACAGATGCCTTCATTCTGAACAGACAGTTCACCAATTGGCAGTCTTCTTCAGGAACTGCTATGTGCAGGAAACAGCCCATTCAAGGACTAATGCACCAGAGCCACTTTCTAAATACCTGAGGGTAAGCCACAAGCCAGAACCTGCCAACTAGGAGTTATTCCTGGCCTCAAAGGACAGGGCAAAAAAAAAGCAAATATCAGAAACTTTCCATCTCTTTCTGAAGGAACAGTGCAGGTTTCCCTTATTCCTAGCCCACATATTGTTCTTACTCCTGAGGCAACCATCTTACCAGGAGATTGTGCTCATGGTGACTTCATGTTTTGCTCTATGACATTCTCTTCTGCTAAGAGGGAACATTGGCCTTCTCTGTATCCTTCTCCATCTTGTGGCTCTTTTCCAAAAAATTTCTCCCTGTTGTCTATTCATGGACAGTGTCTCAGAGCCATTTTTTTCTACTTTTAATTTGGGTGTCAGCCCATAGTTTTGTCACTCCGGGATATGTTGGGCCACAGGGTCCCTCAAAAATTGTCTCTCAGTACTGTGTTGACAAAGGTAAGCCCAGGGCATTTCAAAGTGCCCATCAGGAATGCTCGCGTGTGGTCAGGGTCACCAATATTGGCAGGAAGCTATCCTCACTTCTGGGACAAGAGGACCATGGAGCTAGACATTTCATTCTCTGCTTTATCCCATACTCAGCTTAAATGGAAACTTTGGCCCTATGTATAGCTATTCCAATTTCCTGATTGTATTGATAACTATGTCTTGGGCCCCAAATAAGGGCACTGAGGCTGTCCCCCAGGTCGTGAATACCCAGCCATTCCTAATGAGCTCTGACTCTGGTCTGTGTTAACCAAGAACAATCAGTTTCTGATATCCCAAAGGAAAGATTGCCTTCCTGTCAGTATTTGGTGTTTGGCTGGCAGATATAAGAAATAATGGTTAGACAACTTGTTTCCCTTCCTGGCCATTAAAGATGCTTTCACTCTGAAGAGCAGTTTGTTCACCCAGGTGCAGTGCTCTTGAGGACCTGCTTTGCTCAGAAAGAGAGCATTCGAGAACTACTGCACCACAGCCCAGTGCCAAACACTTGAGCATTAGCCTGGAGCACAAATCTGCTACCTTTGAATCACTGCTGTCTCCATCCACTGATAGGATAGGAAGGGAAAACAGTGAACCCCAGAATCTTTCCCTCTCTTTCTGAAGTAAGGATACAGGCATCTTGCCTTTGGGCTCCCACTGTAGACCATGGACGTTTCCCTTTGCCCTAGCCCATATGTGTTTCTTATCTATGTGATTCTTATTCCTGAGACTGTCAGCTTGCTTGCCAGGAGATTGTACTTGGCATTTCCTCCTCCGGTTTATCACATTCTTATGTCTCATAAGGAACATTGTCCCTCGGTGTATCCATTTCCATCCTTTTACTCTTCTTTTAAAGATTCTTTTATTTTTGAGGGAGAGAGAGAAAAGAGGGAGGGCACATGCAAGTGGGGAAGGGGCAGAGACAGAAGGATGGAGGATCCAAAGCAGGCTCTGCACTGACAGCTGAGAACCCCCTGCAGAGCTCAAACTTGCAAACCATGAGGTCATGACCCTGAGACAAAATCGGATGCTTAACCCACTGAGCCTGACAGACGCCTGGGTAGGCATCTCATCCCTTTCCTCTTTTCAAAATTAGATTCTCCCATGGGCCAATCAGGGCCCTGGGAGCAATTCCTTCGGATTTTAATTGTGGATTCAGGAGGAGTTTTTGTGACAACAGAATAGGTTGGGCCACAGGAGCCCTGACAGCTTGCCTTCCAGATCTATATTGACAACACTAGATGTAGGTCAGTGGAAGGTACCCGGCACAGAATATTTGTGTGTTGGTAGGACCAGAGGTGTTGGGAGGGAGCTTTCCTCACTTCAGGGGCAAGGGCAAATAGAGGGAGACATTTTTTTCTCAGATTTATTTCATTCTCATCTAAAAGGAAAGTTGTCCATAGAGTCATTCCCATCCAATTGCTATTTTCTCATGAGGACTTGGTTTGCAGGCTGGGTGGGGCAGTGAGGCTGTCAATCACACAGTGAGCTCCCAGGGATTCTTGGTGAGTTCTCACTCTGCTTCCCTGCTAACCAAGAGTAATTAGTTTCTGACAACCCACAGGAAAGATTGCCCTGCTGGCAGAGAGCACTTAGTGCTTGGCCTAAGATGCTGAAGAGCACATAATCCACACATACGAGATATGTTCCAGGACCTAGACAGTGCAGAAAGTGGCCACTGAAAAAGTACTGGGCCACAGAAACCAAGTTTCCAAACATTTGAGCAACAGGCTGGAGCATGGACCCACTACCCCTAAAGCCCTGCTGCCTCTATCCCCTGATGGGAAGGCCACAAGCTTTCCCTCTCTTTCAGAAGGAAATATGCAGACCTCTTGCAGCCTGGGCTCTCAAGAGGTTTCCCTTTAGAGGTATACATTGTCTCTGGCCACAGGCATTTCTGACTCCTTAGGGAGAACCTTGCCAGGAAATTGTGCTAACACTCCCGTCTAACCTTTGTCCCATTCTCATCAATAATGAAACACTCTGGCCTTCTGCTGTTCCATTTTTTTTCTTTTTTTTTTCTTTTTGCAAAGTAGTTTGTTGCTGGATGCCATTCATAGCCAATGTCTCAGAGAACTATACTTTCCTTTAAGTTGGGGTGATCTGCTCAAGTTTTTATGTCTCTGGCATAGATTGGGACACAGGACCCCCCATTATTGACCTCTCAGAACTATGTCGACAATGGGAGGTATAAGGACCTTGAGGGTGCCCAGCAGAGTGTCCATGTGTAGACAATGCCAGGGTTTGGGAGGGAACCGGCCTCACTTCTGGTTGAAGGAGAAACCATGGTAGACATCTTATTCCCAGCTTTATCCTAATCTCCTCTGTCACATAGAGCCTTCGTCTTCTGTACAGCCATTCTCATCAATTTTCTCTTTTCCTAACAAGGCCATGGGTCACAGCCAGGAGAAATTGGTCTGTCTTCCACACAGCCAGCATCCACAATTTGTGATGAACTATCACTCTGGGCCTGTGCTATGTGAGAGCAATTAGTTACTTTATCCCAGACAACAATGACCCTCCTGTCCATGAGCGCTTGTTGCTTAACAGGCCCTGGTAATCTCTGTGATGGATAGCCAGCTTGCCTCCCTCCCCTGGCTGATTGAAATGTCTTCATTCTCTAAGGCAGATGGATCAGGCATGCACAGTAGACTGCAGGACTATTCAGCCCAAAAAAGCCCTCACAGGGAATACTGCAGCATGACGTGGTGACAAAACCTAGAGGACCAATGGGAGCACGGACCTGCTACCACTGAATCACTGCTTTTTCTATGCCCTGAGCTGTAGGGCATACAAAGGAGCCCAGGGCATAAGCCTTCTTTCTCTTTCTAAAAGACAAGTGTAGGCCTCGTGGCAACTGGGCACCCAGGTGTAAGCCATGGATGGTTCCCTTTACCCCAGCCCACAGGTGTTTCTTACTACAGACAACAGTTAGCTTCTCAGGAGATTGTGCTGGGAGATTGTGTTCTCAGCTTCATCCCACTCTCATTTGTAGTGAAGCACTTTGGCCCTCGGTGTCTTTATTTCCATTCATTTGCTCTTTTTTTCAAACTAGGATCTTGCTGGAGTCCATTCAGAGTCAGTGTCTCAGAGCAACATCCTCCACTTTACACTGGGGGCTCTGGCTGAAACCTGGGGACTCTGAATAGACTGGCAACAGGACATCTAGTAATTGCCCATTAGAATTCTGTGCACAATGAGAGATGTAGTGCATAGGAAGGTGCCAAGCTGTGTATTTATGGATCCGTGTAGGTGGTCCCGGAGGTTTAGGGAGGGACTGGCCATACACATGCAGCTGGGAGAAAAGAAGGTAGATAGATGTGCCCAGCAGCATCATCCAGTTCCCGTGTGTAATGGAGAGCCTTGGCCTCCCTTGTAGCCATTCCCACCAATTTGCTATTTTCTAAGTCTTGGGTCACATTTAGGGACAACTAGGCTTTCACTCCCATAAGCAGAGACCAAAGATTGGTGCTAAATTTCCATTCTGGCCCTGTGCCTGTGAGAGCAAACAGTACCTTTATATCAGAGGAATGATGGCCTTCTTGTCCCTGAGTGCTTGATACTTGGCCAGCTCTGGTGAGTGCAGTGAAGTGCAGAGATGCCTTCATTCTGGGTCACCCATGGCTCCCATATGCACACTAGGCATCGGGACCTGGTCAGCACTGAGGGCCCTTTCAAGAACTTTCAAGTCCAGATTGCAAACACTTGATCACCAGCTGGGAGCAGGAACACCCTGCCTCTGAATCAATGCTGCATTTATTCCCTGATGGGAAGGACAGGAAAAAACACCCAAACCACTTTTTCCTCTGTCTCTGAAGGAAGAATACACAGCGTCTGCAGAATTTCACACTCAGCTGTAGCCAATGGAGGTTTCCTTTGACACCGGCCTTCAAATGATTCTTACACCCAGACAGCCAGCCTGCCAGGAGATAGTAGACACTTAATTCTCACTTTAGCCTATTCTGTGATGTAAGGAAGAACTCTAGTCCTCCAGGTCCCTACTTGTATTGTATTGCTCTTTGCTCAAATTAGGTGCTACCTGAGAGCCATTCAGAGAAAGAGGTTCAGAAGAATGTCCTCTGTTTAAACTAGAAGATTCCAGGATCCATGTGTATCTGTGCCAGATACACAGACCGGGTGCAAATATTGCTGTGGGGTGTCCACTCAGTTCCTGAGCCAATGGAGAGCTCTCCACGTCTGGTATCCCAGAGGAAAGCAGGTCCCTCTGTCACCAAGGGCTTGGTGCTTAGTCAGCTGGAACAATTGCAGGGATGGGTAGCCTGTTGGCCTCCCTCCCCTGGCTGACAGAGGTGCATTCATCCTGCAGAGTAGATGGTTCATGCATGCTCACCATGTTCCAGGTCCTGGTCAGGGTGCAAAGGGACTTTGAAAGGAGTACGACACCAGGCTGGGTTTTAACCACTTGACCATCAGCCACAGCTGAATCCCTGTGCCCCTGTCTACTAGTGGGAAAGGGCAAGAAACACACCCAAAGGCAGGGCTGTCCCTCTCTTTCTCAGGGAAAAATTCAGCCCCTTGCTGACAGGGCTCCCAGGTGTAGCCTATGGGGGGGGGGTCCCCTTCACCAAAGCCCACAGGTGTTGCTTCTTCCTGAGACAGCCAGCTGGCTACAACATGGCACTAGTCACTTGATTATCCACATCATCTCATTCTCATCCCTAATGAAGAACTCTGACCCCTGTGGATCCATTTTCACCCTTTAGGTCTAATTCCGACCTAGGTCCTCTCTGGGGCCCATTGCATATAGTCTCTTAGTGGAATATCCTCAGCATTCTGCTGAGGATCCTAGTCTGGTGCTGGTGACTGTGTGATAGGTTTGGCCACAAGGGCCCCTGGCAGGTTGGTGTCAAAACCATGGAGGCATTCAGAGGCCAAAGGCACTGGAAGGGCCCAGAAGAGAACGTTTGCCCTTCGACTGGGCCAGAAGGCTGGGAAGGGAGCTGGCCTCCTTTCTTAGCTGAGGGAACATGAAGTTGCATAGACCCTTTTGAGATCAATCCCATTGCCATTGGAGATATTGAGCTTTGGCCTCCTTATGGCCGTTCCCTTCCCTTGGCTCTAGGTCTGACTATGTCTCCATTTAGACTCAGGAGCCATGGAGTTGTCACACACTCAGCCCATGCCCATGGATAGATTTTCACCCAAGCCTGTGCATATGGGAGGTGGGCACCAAGCAAGGCAGACCAGCCCCTGCTAATGGCAGCACTTGCACTTACTCGGACTTGGATTTACCTTCCAGCTGGGTCAGAGAAGCCAGCAGCATCACAGCATCAGTGCTGGGTTCAGGACACAGCCACAAGGAGGCTTCTAGGTCAGGTGCCAAGGCCGAACAGCCCCGTGCATTAGGCAGTGCCACAGTTGCCTCAGCTTCCCTGTGGTCATGGTGTGGCAACTATTACATTGGCCTATGCAGCCCTCTCCTTCAGCACACTCAACAGTAGCATCAGTGACAGTTCTGGCTGGCAGGACAGGGTGTACAAGAGCCTCAGGACAGTGGCAGAAGGCAGGGACTGTCAGATAGGGTGGAACCCATGAGAACAGCACCTGGTCCTTGCCTCCTTTCCAGGTCACTTCTCTCAGCCCACATTTGTTAGATTAACGCACTCTCACACGTGGATCCTCACACAAAAGGGATATGCATGATGGGATGTGTTGAACAAAGCCAGGAATAATCTCTAATGAGGATGAACTGAGTAGAGGTGTTGGCCAGCGTGCAATACATCTGGAAGAAATGCAGAGGGAGGTACCAGAGCAGGGTTGCCTTGCCTGTTCACATATAATTAAAGTTGCAGTGGTTTAAAAGAAATAGATCTTGCCCTCTATAGAGGGCAAATAGATCAGCACCATTCACCTATTGTAAGGACTTCCCATTTTACAGCTATTCTTGTCTTTTCAAGGTCTGTGAAAGCCTGAGAGGATCTGAGGATCTGTCCCTGTGGTAATACAAAAACAAACACAAAAATACAAGCCTATTTGCCCAAAATACGAGTACTGAGACAGACATGTAGAGATGAACCATTATACAGAGAAGACTCTCTTGTTGAAGAGCCAGGGGCCTGTTGGCCAAGCAGATGCCACAGTCACAGGAAATGGACCAGAATGTCCAGTTGAGGGCCAGGTCATGACTCTCAGACACTCACATGGAATGGAGCCCAGGGAGGGCTCAGTGTGAAAATAGAGCAAAGGGGTGACAGTGGGTAGAGGGAGGGCCACAGTCATGCATTAGGGATAAGAATGAGATCATGTGGAGAGTGGCGTGACTAGCACTGTCTTCCCCCCCCCCCACTATTGACTCAGGAATGAGAAACACCTGTGGGCTTTGGCAAATGGTGCTGTCTATAAGTTCCACCTGAAAGCCCGGTTGGCAAGAAGCCTGCCCAGATTTTTTCAGCACCAGAGGGAAAGATCTGTCTCTGGCTATGTGTCCTGCCCTTCCCATCTGTCCATAGGGGCCACCGTGATACAGCTGTAGCAGGGATGTGCTCCTGGCTGATGGGCAAGTGTTTGGAAGTGGGGCGTCATGCAGGATTCCATCCCAGGGTACTTTGTGTGCAGAGCAGATCCTGGAGCATCCTGCCCACACAAAAACCTGCTGCTCTTCCAAATGAAGGGGTCTCCATTAGTGATGGGAGGGAGGCTAACTGGCTTCCCATACTCATGCATACCTTAGCTGGCTAAGCAACACCATGTGCTCCGGCATGGAAGGACCAGGGTTCCTCTGGGATATTAGACCCAGAGAGCCTTCAATTTCCTCAGGAACTGACTGGGAAACTGACAGCATTCATACAGCCATGGCTGTCTCAGTGGAACACACACTAATGGTCCTGGAATGTGAAAGGAGACCTAGTGAGAAAAGCAGCAATGGCATGGGGATGAGTACGAGCAGGGCAAAAGTTCTGCATTTCCAAAGGGAATGGCATCCATCTAGGAAAGAGATATCTTTCTTAATTCACTCTCGATCCAGACAGGAGACTGGCTCCTTTCCTCAATCCTCTGGCTTGCCTACTCACAAGCAGTTTCCACGGGGCAACTGCAGATACCCTAGGCCTGGTGATGTCCACAAATTCTGAAACCCAATTCCCACCAAACCTCTTGCACACTCACCAGGATTGTATCAGACTCCTCACTTCATAAGAAAGAAGAGGACTCTGAGACGCTGACTGTGACTAGACTCCAGGGAGAACCTGGTTGCCAAAGAAGAGCAATTATTTACTATTGCTATAATACCCTGCTACACAACAGAGGCTACGGGACAGAGGGTCAGCTGACCAATGGGACATCAGCCTCTGAGAGTCCTCTATGGACTCAGGACTGGAAACTTGCCTCCAATCCTTGGAATTTAGTTCTGGACAGGACAGCCCAGATGGGTGTCTTGATGGGTGACTGTGACCAAGGGAGAAAAGCAGCAATGGGATAGGAAGTTGCGTCTAAGTCCTGCATTCCAGTGGGCATGAGTCAAATCAAAGGAGATATCTCTATCATCCCTTCATCTTCTCCCACACAGGAGGCAGTATCCTCCCCTAACCACTGGCTTCAACTACCCTCAGGCATTCACCCTGGGTATCTTTACACACCCTAGGTGTGTGGTTGGCCACAAATTTTAAAACTATCTTGAGGAGGACCCAAAGTATAACCTATATCACCATCCAAAGGACACTGCCAAACCCCAGGCTGAAAGAAGAGGATATTCCTGTAAGACGCTGGCTCTGCATAAACGCCATGCAGAAACTTTTGGACAAAGAAGACTAAGTGGTGGAAATGGAGACACAGACCCTCCAAGTTTTTCATCACACTTGAGATGTGGAGAATTTTGAGAATGAAGTACCCAGCACAGTCTCCTATCAAGCTGCTTGTATCTGGAAATAGAAATGCCCATGGGCTTAGGCAAAGGGAGCCCTCTGAAAGGGCACACCTGAAAGCCCTGTCAGGTAGAAGCCTCCATTCATTCTTTTGGACCCAGAGATTTCTGGCTATGTCTGTCCCTCCAATTTTTTGTAGCAGTTGGTGGAGGCAGCAGTATTTGAGGTGTCATTATTGGGTTCTCCTGGTCCTTGCTAAGGAGTCTGGAATGAGGATGTCGTTCCCTATTCCTGGAAAAAGCTCTCCCTGTGCTCACCACGGCCTGCTCCACACTGCCCATGTGCAAACTGTGTGCTTCCTGGAATGAAGGCAACTCAACCATCCAGTTCAGGGAAAAAAGATGGCTCCCCTTCACCTCCCATACCACAGCAAGCAAAGCAACAAAAACTCAGGGACTAAAGGCCATCTTTCTGTGGTTAAATCAGAGTCTGGGAGCTCTCCCTGAGAATAGGAGCAGAGTGGGAGTTTGATGCCCACCCAGAGGTGCCAGCTGAGTGATGGCTCCGTGGCTCATAAGGGGAGGGGGGGTGGAAAGTCAGAAATAAAGCTAGGGGAAGGACATGGGCCCAAGGGGGACCAAAAGTTGACATTTCCAGTGGGAATTGGGACCCAATTGAAAAGAAGATGTCTTCCTTCATTGGCCTTTGGCCAAAAGGAGACCAGCTCACTGCCCAAATCTCTGGCACAGCCTTCACACAAACATCTCTTTTGAGGCAATGACAAATCCCTGGGGCTATCGAGGGCCACAGACTTCTGAAACCCAATGAATTAATGAAGAAGCCCTGTGGGAAAATATCTCCCACAGTCACAAGGACTGAGCTAGACTCCCACCTGAAAGGCAGAGGATGTGACTGTGAGAAACTGACTCTGCACAGACTGTGGGAAGAACCCTGTTTCTAAAAATGATCAACCATGTGTGATGGTGATAAGGAAGGCCTGAGCTCTTCAGAGATAGGAGAAAGAAGTGCCCAGCACCTGATCCTGGGAAAATGGCTCTGGGAAAAAGAAGAAACTCCTGAGGACTTATGCAAAAGCCTCTAGAGTCTGCATTTGGGAAGCCTGGGAGCAACAGGCCTGCCTTCTTCCTTCAGAAGGACCTAGAGAGCCCTGGGACTTTGTCTGCTTTTTTTGTTTTCCCAGCACTGAATAGAGTAAGCAGTGACAGTGCTGTGGCCATGAGGTGCCCCCAGCTGTTGTTGCAAAGTATGGAAAGGGACCTTGGTGCCCTCTTCCTGTAATGGGCTCTTTCTGGACTGACCAGCTTCTGGAACCTCCTGCCCGTGTGAACAGTTTGTTTTTCAGAAGGAAGGCCCCTCCATCAGGCAGAGCAATGAGGCCATCTGGCTCCCCTCCCACCACCCCTTGCTACAAACCGCCCACCACCTAGCTCAGGGATTAGAGGGCAATTCTTTTGGATATCACTTACTCATGGCTGTCACTGAGCGAGAGACTGAGTGGGCACCCAAAGCCCATCACTTAGTGCCCTCTGCATGACTGCCAGCTCCATGGCTCCTAAGAGTGAACAAAGACTGACACAGAAAGGCTGTAAGCAAAAGGGACTGGCTGAAGCCCGGACCAAAGGGAGTTTGATATGTCTATCCAATGGGAATGTGATCAATATGAAAAGGACATGGGAAACTCTATTTGTCCTAGACCCAGCAAGGAGGCCAGCTCCCCCATAATATGGCTGGCCCAGCCTCCACCCCAACAGTTCTAGGCTGGACCCTTTCAAATGACCTAGGGCTCTGCCTGTCCATGGAGTCATGAAACCAACTTGGTCTCAGCCTGTACCACAGACACAAGGGTTGGTCCACACTGGACATTGCAAGCATGAGCTATTATTCGGGCAGAAAGAATTGGATGGACCCCAAGACAAACCTTGATGGATAGTAAAGCACTCTCATGAAACTTGAGACTCATACGGTCACAGATCTTCACTCGGGATGAGGGTTGCATGATGCTTAGAAAACACAGACAAACACAATAAAGGAGCAAGCAGGCTTGGTCAGGAGTCATAAAAATCTTTGTGGGCTTTGGCTATGGTACTACCCCAAAGGATTCCCCTTGGATCCCTGTGAACAAGAGAGCCTCATTGTCCCTTAACAAATAGAAGGAAACTTTGGATTTTGGTGTGTTTCTGTCCATCATATCAGTAGATAGGGGCAGCAGTGACTCTGAGATATGAAGAAGGTGCCTCCACGTGATGATCAAGAGGTGGGAACAAGGCCTTAGTGCATGATATTTTCAAAGGGTGTTTTGTGCACTGATCAAGTCATGCAGCAAATGGCAGATGCACAGACTGAATGTTCTTCTGAGTGAGGGTATCCCCTTCAATTACAGGTGGAAATCAATGTGGCTATGCAATCCTTGGATACTGTAGCCTGCTAAGCACTGAGGGCTCAGGGACAAGGGTGTTAGCTGTCCTCTCAGACATCAGAATCTTAGAGCCCTGCATTGGCTCAGTAACTTCCTGGAAGGTCACCTCCAATCCATGGACATTGGTTGTGTATGGAATGGCCCCATGACCTTGGTGTGTGAACTGAGACCACATTACCAAAGCAGCAATGGGTTAGTAATGACTCCCAGGCTAAAGTTCTGCATTCAGATGGATATGGGTCAACTCGAGGAAGGAGATGTCTATCTTCCCTACCATCCATCTTCCCACACATGAGGCAGGATCCACTCCTAACCCGTGGCTGAGCCTATGCACAAGTATTCGGCTTCATCACCTTCACACACCCTAGGATTGGTGATGTTCACATCATTCTGAAATCAGATTGAGAGGGGCCCTATGTCACCATCACAGGGACCCCACCAGACTCACAAGCCAAAAGAAGGGAATAGTACTCTCAGACAATGGTTCTGAATACATGCCATTCAGAACCTTATTCAACAAGAGGGTAATGGGTGGACATGGAGACACAGACAGCCAGAGTTCTTCATCACACATGAGATGTGGGAAATGTTGAGAATGAAGTATCCAGCACCATCTCCTATCAAGCTGGCTGAATCTGGAATAAGGAATGGTTAGGCAAAGGGAACCCTCTGAACAACTACACCTGGGAGCGACTATCAGCAACAAGTCTGCAATTTTTCCTTAGGAGCCAGAGATTTCTGGTCATGTCTCTCCCTGCCACTTTTTCTATCAGTTGATCGGAGTTATCAGTGTGTGAACTGTAGCTACTGGGTTCTGCGGGCTCCTGCTCAGGAGTTTGGAACAATGTCATTGTTCCCTATTTCTGGAAAGGGCTTTCCCCATGTTGACCCCCTCCTGGCCCATACTGTCCATGTGGCAACTGTCTGCTTCTCAAAATGAAGGTAACTCAATCATCCAGGTCAGTGAGGGAGGCTGGCTCCCCTTCACCTTCCATACGACAGCAGGCCTATCCCCAAGCACTCGGGGACTAAAGGCCTGCTTACCTTTGTTAGATTGGAGCCTGATAGCTCTCACTGAGCACAGGAAGAGAGATGGAATTAGCGGGCTACCAAGGAGTGCCAGCCAAATGCGTGATGGATCCATGGCTCTAAAGGGAGAAAAAAAAATTGTCAGAAATGCAGCAGGGTGAAGGAAATGGGCGCAAGAAGGGCCAAGGCTCCACAATTCTCCATCAGGAATTGGGATCCACTTGGAAATAAGATGTCTCCCTTCCTTTTCCCTGGGCCCACAAGGCATCCAGCTCCCTGCCCAAATCTCTGGCCCAGCATACACACAAACATCCTCTGCTGGGCCCCTTCAAATGCCCTGTACCCCTGAATGACAACACACTTATGAAACCCAATGCATTCATGAAGAAGAAGCCATGTGGCAAAAATCTCTCCCACAGTCACAAGGAGCAGACAAGTCTCCCAGGTGGAAGGCAGAAGAGACAAGTGTGAAACGCTGACTCTGGACGAACTGTGGGAAAACCCTGGTTTCTACAAAAGAGCAAAGATGTGTAAGGTGGATAAGGAAGGCCAGAGCTTTTCAGAGATGGGAAGGGAGTTATGTGGAGAAGGAAGGGCCCAGCACCAGGTCCTGCCAACCTGGCTATGGGAAAAAGAAGCACCAGAAGCCTTAGGGAAACGCCCTCTAGTGTCTGCATCTGGGAACCCTGAGAGCAAGAAGCCTGCCTCTTTTCCTTCACAAGGACCTAGAGACTCCTGGACTTTGTCTGCTTTTGTTCCTTTTTCCATCACTGAATGGAATGAGCAGTGAGGGTGCTGTGGCCTTCACTTGCCCCCCGCTGTTACCCAACGAGGAGAAAGGGGCATGGGGACCCTCTTCCTGTAAAGGACTCTTTTGGGGTGCCTGAACTTCTCGAGCCTCCTGCTCTTGTGTGAACCGTGTGTTTTTCAAAAGGAAGCCTCCTCCATCAGGCAGAGCAACAAGGCCGGCCGGCTCCCCTCCCCACCTCTTCCTACAAAGAACCAAGCATCAAGCTCAGGGGTAGGAGGGCTATTCTCCTTTGGGATAGCCAATGCTTATGGCTGTCACTGAGCACTGGACCAAGCGGGAAGCTATAGCCCACCCCTTGGTGCCCGCTGAGTGAGTGCCGGTGCCATGGTTCATAAGGGTAAAGAAATAATGAGTCAGACATTAAGGAAAAGTGCACAGCTGCATCCAGGACCAAAGTGTGCAATATTTCCAACCAATGGGAATATGATCGATGTGGACAAGACACGTTAAACTTCATTTCCTCTAGGCATAGCATAAAGGCCAGCTCTCGACTAATACCTCTGGCCCATCCTCCACACAAACACATCTCAGCTGGACCCCTTTCCTTGCCCTACATCTCTGGATGTCCATGTAGTCCTGAAACAAATATGCCGGCCCCTTTACCTCAACCTGTCATCACAGCAGCCACACGGGCTGGTCCATATTGGACATTTGTAAGGCGGGTCTATGACTGCAAGGTTGAAATGTATGGAGCCCAAGACAAACCTTGATGGCTAAACAGCAATGTCATGAGACTTGATAAGCCTAGGGTAAGAATTCTTCCTTAAGGATGAGAATGGGATAATGTTTAGAACAAACTGACTAGCTCAATACATTAGTAAGCTGGATTGCTGAGAAATCAGATCTGTTGTGGGATTTGGCTACAGAGTTGTCCAAAGGGAACCACTTGGAGCACTGTGAGCAAGAGACCCACATTCTCCCTTAAGAAGTAGAGGAAAACGGTAAGCTGTTTGTGTGCTTCTCTGTCCATTGTATCAGAAGATCAGGCCCTAATGACACTGAGATACAAAAAATGTGCTTCCATGGGAGGATCCAGTGGTGGGACCAAGGCCTGGGGCAGGATACATTCAAAAGGCCTTGTGTGCTCTGGTCAGGTCATGGAGCATGCTGCACATGCACATCCTGTCTCTTCCTCCGCATGAGGGTATGTCCATCAATTAGGGTCGGCGGTCCATGTGGCTCACCATTCCCATGGTACAGTAGTCTGCTATGAACCTAGGGTTCAATGACACAATATATAGCTCTCTTCAGTGATATCAGACTCTGAGAGTCCTGCCTTGACTCGGGAATGTTCTGGAACCTACATGTCCATCCTTGCAACTTGCTGGTTTACAGAACAGTCCCGTGGTCTTGGTGTGTCAAGTGAGGTTAAGTTAGAAATGCAGAAATGGGATAAGAATGACTACCAGGTGAGTCAAAGTTCTGCATTCACAAGGCCCCTGGTCAAATCGAGGAAGGAGATATCTAGCTTCCCTCACCCTCTAAGCACACAGGAGGCAGGATCTACCCCCAACTTCTGGATGAGCCTACCCACAAGCATTCTGCCTCGGAACCTTCACACATCCTGCGTTAGGAGATGGTCACATAATTCTGAAACCAAATGGAGAGGGGCCCATTGCCACACCTATATCATAACCACAGGACAACACCGGACTCGAGTGCTGAAAGAAGATATTATTCAAAGACACTGGCTCTGATAAATTCCATGCAGCACCGCTTTTCAAGAAAATGGAAAATGGTGGGCCTTTTGAGACACAGACTTCCAGAGTTCTTCCTCACACATGGGATGTGGAGAATCTTGAGAATAAATACCCATCATGGTCTCCTATCAAGCGGGTTGTATCCAGAATAAGAAATGCTTGTGGGCTTAGGCAAAGGGAGCCCTCTGAAGGAATACACCTGGGGGCCCTGCCTTCTGATTTTAGGAGACAAAATTCTGGCTATGTGTGTGCCTCCCACATGTTCTATCAGTTGATGCAGACCCCAGTTTTGAACTCTAAGTATTCGGTTCTGCTGGCTTTTACTCAGGAGAGTGGGACAAGGAAATCCTTCTCTGTTCCTGCAAAGGGCTTCCTCTGTGCTGACCCTCTCCTTGTCCATACTGTTCATGTGCAAACTGTCTACTTCTCAGAAAGAAGGCAACACAGTCATCCAGGACAATGAGGCAAGCTGGCTCCCCTTCCCCTTCCATACCACAGCAGTCCAGTCACCAGTCTTCCGGGGAATAAAGGCCATCTTTCCTTTGGTACTTCAGAGCCTCAGCACTCTCACTGAGCACAGGAGGAGAGTGGGAGTTTCATGCCTATCCGGGTGACCTCCCTGGGTTTCTGACGATTCCCTAGCTCCTAAGGGAGAAAAAATAGTCGGAAATGCAGTAAGGTGAAGGAAATGGGCACAAGGAGGGCCAAAGCTCGGCATATCCAGTGGGAATTGGGATCCACTTGGAAAGAAGGTGTCTTACTTCGTTTGCCACTGTCCAGAAGGCCAACTCCATGCCCAAATCTCTCGTCCAACCTACACACAAACATCTTCTGCTGCAACCCTTCCATTGGCCTGGGTCTCTACATGCTTCTGGAACCCAATGAATTAAGGAAGATGGAGCCCAGTGGCCAAAATCTCTCCCACTGTCTCAAGGACTGAGCCAGACTCCCAGGTGGAAGGCAGAGGATAGGACCGTGAGACACTGCCTCTGAACCCATGGTGGGAAGAACCTTGTTTCTAGAAGAGATCAAAGATGAGTAAAGGTGGATAAGGAGGGTCAGAGCTTTTCAGAGATTGGAAGGGGAATTATGTGGGAAAGGAATGGTCCAGCACCAGCTCCTGGCAAGGTGGCTGTGGGAAGTAGAAACAGGGGTTTCTGTTGCCTCAGGCAACAGTGCCATCTAGCATCCACATCTTGGAGCCCTATCAGCAACAGGCCTACCTTCTTCCTTCAGAAGGACCTAGAGAGCCCTGGACTTTGCTTTTCTTACTTTTCCCATCATTGAATGGAGTGAGCAGTGAGTGTGTTGTGGCCATAACGTGCCCCCAGGTCTTCTTCCAAAGTGGGGAAAGGGACATTGGGCCCTCTTCCTGTAAAGGGCTCTTTCTGTGCTGACCACCTTCTGGAGCTTTCTGCTCCTGTGTGAACTGTCTGCTTTTCAGAAGGAAGGAAACTCCATCAGGTAGAGAAAGGAGGCAGGCTGGCTCCCTTCCCCTCACCCCTTGCTAACAACAGCCAATTACCAAGCTCAGGGATTGGAGTTCTCTACTCCTTTGGGATAGCTGATGCTCATGGCTTTCCCTGAGCATGGGACTGAGTAGGAACCTGATGCCCATTACTTGGTGCCCGCTGAGTGAGTGCCAGCTCCATGGCTCCTCAGGTTGAACAAAGACGGAGTCAGAATGACAGTTAAGGAGAAGGAATGGCTCCAGCCTGGAACAAAGGGCATTCAGTATTTCTGGGAAATAAACTTTATTTTCCCTAGGTATAAGGGCCAGCTCCCCACTAATACACCTGGCGCAGCCTCCGCATAAACAGTTCTCAGCTGGACCTCTTCGAATGGCCTAGGGCTCTGCATGTCCATGGAGTCCTGAAACCAAAATGCCAGGGCCCCTTGTGCCACAAGTCACAAGGGCTGGTCCACATTGGACATTTGCAAGCTGGTGCTATGACTCTGCGTGACTGAATTCATGGGGATCACAAGAGGAACCGTGGTGGAGAATAAAGCAATGTCATGAAACTTGAAACCCTGAGGGCCAGAGCTCTTTATTAAGGATGAGATTTGGGAATGTTTGGGACACTCTGACCAGCACTGTATATTAGCACGCTCGCTGGCTTGCTCAGGCATCAGAAGAACCCTTAGCTGCCTTGACTAAAGGAGTACCCAAAGGATGCCCCTTGGGGCCCTGTGGGCAAGAGACCCACCTTATCCCTTAAGACATAGAGGGAAGCTTTGGCTTCTGTTGTCCTTTCTGCACATCGTATCAGTAGACAAGGGCACAGGTTATTCTGAGTCATGGAAACATATGCTTCCCTGTGATGATGAATAGGTTTGAACGAGGCTATGGTGCAGCATTTATTCAAAAGGCTTTTGGTCTACCCCAGGGTGCCAGCTGAGAGAGGGACAGTTCTGTGGCCCCTACGTGTGAAGAAAAATTTATTTTGAAACACAGCCATGGGAAGAAAATGACTAAGTGGACCCAAGTGCGACCTTCCAAAGGGGAATTGGATCAGTCTGGAAAGGAGATGTCTCACTTCATTTCTTCTCAGCGCATAAAGGAGGCCAGCTCTCTCCTGCAACCTCCAGCCCAGCATACATACAAAAGTTCTCCATTGAGCATCTTCCAATGACCCAGGCCTCTTGATATCTATATACTTCTGGAACCAGATGAAGGGGTGGTCCTGTTACCAAACCCATTGCACACTCGCAAGGATGTCACCACACTCTACACTTGAAAGCAGAGCCCGGTGCTCTGAGAGACTCACTTGGCATGAACCCCAGGGAGAAACCCCTTTGAAAATAGAGCAAAAGGGTTCAAAATGATAGTTGGCTTGCTAGAGTCTGTTGTCAGATGATGGGAATGGGAGACTGTTATGAATGAAGTGACTAGCACAATCTTTCAGCAGGTTGACTGTCTCAGAAATTAGAAAGAGCCAAGGGCTTCAGTAGAGTGACCTCTCTCCAGGCCACACCTGAAGCACTGTTATCATGAGGCTTCCATTATTCCTTTAAATAGAGAGGGAAAGCCCTGGCTTTGGATGTCCTTCCTGCCATCCCATCTGCAGATAGGGTCAGCAGAGATGTATCAGGGTATATGTGGAGCATTGGTGTGTTGTGTTTGTTATGTGTGTGGTGTATGGAAAGGGCGTGTGTAGGTGGTTTATAAGCAGTATGTCCCTGGAGGGTGTGTGGTGTGTGCATTTCTGTGCATGGCATATGTGAAGTGTGTGTGTGTGGAATATGTGTGCTGTATAGGTAGTGTGGTGTGTGTGTGGTGTTTGGACTGTGTGATGGATATTTTGTCCATGTGATGTAGTGGGTTGACCATGTTACCTGCAAATTGTGCGTGTCGTTTCTATATGTGGTGTATGTCCCATGCGAGTTTTAAGTAGTATAAAAGCATTCTCCATAGGATATTTGAATGTGTCTGGTACTTGCGGTATGTTTGGATGTGTTTTGTCCTTGCGTGATGTGTTTGGTGTTTGTGTGTTTCCTAGGCACCGTGGGATGCTGAAGTGTGGTGTCTCTGGTGTTTAAGAGGTAGGTGTGTGGAGTGTGCTTGGTGTGCAGACCTTGGTGAGTGTTGACTAAATGTTGGTTGTAGTGCGCTGTATGTGAAGCAAGATGGTTGTTTGGTGTATTAACTGGGAGGCAGTTTCTCAACATTGTTGTTTCACATGGTTGAGGATATGGCACTTTCCTTAGAGTTCCTTGCATAGGTTTTCAAACACTTCTCACGTAGTGAAACAAGATGTTAGGGGAAAGATGGTTTCTCCATAGTTTTATTTCAAGGAGTTGAAGGTGTATGGTACTGTCCCTATACGTTTAGGCCTATATTTTCAAACATTTCTCAGGTGGGGAAAGAAGGGGTTAGTTGAAAGATGCGATCTCCACAGTGTTTTCTCACAGTGTTGCGTATATGGAACTCTCTTTTTTCTTTCCCGCATAGCTGTGCAAACCCTTGTCACTCAATGAAACATGGTGTTACTTTAAAAATAGTTTCTCCACACTGTTTCACAGTGTTGAATTTGGCACAACTCTAAAAACATGGCTTGGAGTTCACCTCTTCCATTTCAAACACTTCTAAGGTAGTGAAAGAAAATGTTAGTTGCAATGTCCTGTCTCCATGTGTTGTGTCACAGAGTTAGGTACATGGCACTTTCCTCATAGTTGCCCGTTTAGGTTTTCCGACACTTGTTACACAGGGAAATGAGAGATTCATTGGAAGATGGTTCCTCCACAGTGTTATTTCACAGTGCTGAGTCTATGCCATTCCCCTATATTTTCTGCATAGGTTTTCCAAGACTTCTTCCTTAGTGAAACAAGAAGTTCTTTGAAACGTGGTTTTCTCCACAGTATCATTTCACCAAACGGAGTATATGGCACTTATAATTTCTTGCACATGTTTTCAAACATGTCTAAGTGAAACAGGAATTTGGTTGAAAGACAGTTTCCCCACAGTGTCTTATCAGAGTTGAGTATATACTGGCCCTTTCCTTATGGTTCCCTGTAAAGGTTTTGAGAAACTTGTAACTCTGAAAGAAGACATTAGTCAAAAGACGGTTTTATTTCAGAGTTGAGCATATAGCACTCTCACTGTACTTTTAGGCCTAGATTTTTCAAACACTTCTCACTCAATGAAACATGATATTAGTTAAAAATGGTTTCTCGAGAGTGTTGTTTGCGAAACAGAGTTAAGTGTATGGCATTTGCCTTAGAGTTTGCCGCTTACTTTTTCAAACACTACCAACTTGGTGAAACAAGAGGTTAGTTGAATGGTGGTTTCCCTGCCGTGTTTCCTTTCACAGAGTTGAGGTGAGGTCACCGTCCTCATAGTTCCCTGCTTGGGTTTTCAAACAATTACACCTGAAACAATGCATTAGTTGAAGGATGGTTCCTCCACAATGTTATTTCATACAGTTGAGTAGATGGCACTTTTTTTAGAGTTGCCAGGACAGGTTTTCCAACACGTCTAACTTAGTGAAACAAGAAGTTGGTTGAAAGACAATATCGCCATAGTGTTTTTTCTGAACTCAGCCTGGAATCCTTTCCTTAAAGTTCCCTATAAATGGTTTCAAACACCACTTGATTTGAAAGCAGACTTTAGTTGAAAGGTAGTTTTCTCCATGGTTTTTCTTCAAGGAGTTCAGCATATGGCACCATCATTGTACATTAAGTCCTAGATTTTTACTCACTTCCAACTTAGAGAAGATGTTACTGGAAAGGTGATTTGTCCACAGTGTTTCTTCAGAGAGTTGAGTGTATGGAACTTTCTTTAATGTTTTCAAATGCTTGTAACTCAATGAAACATGGTGTTAGTTCAAGAATGGTTTCTCCACACTGTTGAATCTATGGTATGGCACTTGTCTTCGAGCTCACCACTTACATTTTCAAACGCTTGTATGGTAGTGAAACAAATGATCATCTAAAGGTCGTTTCTCCACGCTCTGTTTTCCAGAGTTGAGTATATACACTTTCCTCATAGTCCAGCATAGGATTTCAGACAGTGGATACTTAGTGAAACAAGGAATTAGTGGAAAGGTGTTTCTCCCACCATATTATTTCACAGCGGTGAGTCACTGCCATTCCCCTTTATTTTCTGCATAGGTTTTGGAAGACTTCTAAGTACGTGAAATAAGAAGTTATTTGAAAGACGGTTTCTCCACAGTATTATCTCACAGAGGTGAGTATATTGACTTTCCCATAATTCCACACACAGGTTTTCAAATACGGCTAGCTAAGATGTTGGTTCAACAAGAAGTTGGGTGAAAGACCTGTTCCCCAGTGTTATTTTCGGAGAGTTCAACTTCCTGAAATGTACTGGTAGCTGAAAGATGGGCTCCCCACAGTGTTGTTTCACAGAGTGTGGATATGTCACTTTCCCATTATTCGGTCGCATTGATTTTCGAAACACGTTTTTGGACACAAGAAGTTATTTGAAAGATGGTTTCCGCACAGAATTGTTTTGCAGAGTTAAGTATGTGGCACTTTGCATATTCTTCCCTGCATATGTTTTCAAACACTTCTAACACTGTGAAGGAAACAGGTCGCTGAGAGAAGTTTTCTCCACAGTGTGGATTCACACAGAGGAGAGGAGTTCATGGCAATTTCCTTATACTTGCCCGCAATAGAGAGTCAAAGCCTCCTAACCTACTGAAACAGGGAGTTGGTGGAAGGACGTTTCCCCCTGTGTTTTCTCAGAGTTGACTGTATGGTCCTTTGCCTAAGTTCTCAGTGTAACCTATCAACCCCCTAACCTAGTGAAACAGGATGTTATTTGAAAAGAGGTCTCCCTGCTCTGTTATTTCACAAAGTTGAGTACATGACAGTTTCCTTACATGTAGTTCCCCGCATCAATTCTCCAACAAGTGTGAAATGAGAAGTTTGTTGAAAGACCATGTCCCCGTTGTGGTTTTCACAGCGTTAGGATTGTGGCCTTTTCCTTGTACTTCCATCTAAAGGTTTTCAAACACTTTTACTGGAAAGAAAACGTTAGTTGAAAGACGGTTTCTCGACAAGATTTTAATTCAAGGAGATGAGCCTATAATACTCTCAGTTTACATTTAGGCCTAGATGTTCAAACACTTCTAACTTACGGAACAACAACGTTATTTGAAAGGTCATGTCTCCGGTATGTTTTTTTTTTCTCTCACAAAGTTAAGTACATATCACTGCCCTCATCCTTCCCCGACTAGGTTTTCATACACTTCTTAGTGAAACAAGAGATTCTTTCAACCTGGTTCCTCCAGAAGGTTATTTCACAGAGTTAAGTTGAAGGCACTTAATATCCCCAGATTAGGTTTTTCAACACGTCTAATGTTGTGAACCAAGAAGTTGGTTGAAAGACAGTGTCTCGATAGGTGTTCTCCCAGAATTAAGTATAAGCCATATACTTCTTATACTGCTTATAGTTCTCTGTAAAGGATTTCAAACACCTCTCAATGTGAAGCCAGACTTTCTTTGAAACGTGGTTTCTCAGTCGTTTTATTTCAAGAAGTTGAGTGTATGGCACTGCCATTATACACTTAGGACTACATTTTCAAACACTTCTAACTTCGTGAAGGAAGGTTTTCAGTAAAAGAGGCTTTCCCGACCATAATTTTTCACAGACTTGCATCTAGAGCCCGTCTGTTATCATTTCTGGCTTAGGTTCTCACACACTTGAAACCTAGGGAACAAGGGGTTAATTGACAAAAGTATTTCCCCCCACAGTGGTGGGCATAGGGAACTTCTCCTGAATGTTCCCTGCTTAGGTGCTCAGACACTTCTCAATGAAACAAGATGTTAATTTAAAATCCATTTCCCCACGGTGGTTTTTGTAAACCAGAGTTGAGTATATGGCACTTGCCTTAGAGTTCGTCCCTTATTTCAAAGACTTCTAACTTCGTGCGACAAGTTGTTGGATGCAAGCTGGCTTTTCCACGTGTTTTGTCACAGTGTGGAGGAAATGCCACTGTGTCCAGGAAGACACGAATAGGTCCTCAGACACTTCTACTTAGTGAGGCAAGAAAGTAGTTGAAAGATGGTTCCTCCACTATTATATTTCACAGAGTTGAGTAAAAGGCACTTTCCTAATAGTTACAAGGACAGGATTTCCCACACGTCAAAACTTAGTGAAACAAGAGGTTGGCTGCAAGATGGTTTCTTTTGCTGAATTAAGTAGAAGGCCCTTCTGTTTTAGTTCCCTGTAACTATTTCAAACACTACTCAAAGAGAAACCAAAGGCTAGCTGAAAGATTGTTTCTCCACAGGGTTCCTTCAAGGAGTTGAAAGTATTGGCACTGTCATTATACATTTTAGGCCAAGAATTTCAGTCACTCTTAACTTCCTGAAAGATGTTGCAGAAAGACGCTTGGCTCACAGTGATTTTTCACAGAGTTAAGTGTATGGCACTTTCATCTTAGCTGACAGCATAAGTTTTCAGACACTTCTTAGTGAAACAAGAAATTATTTGAAAGATAATTTCTCCACAGAATTTTTTTCAACAAATTGAGTCTATGGTCCTTTTTCATAATTACCCACAACCATTTTCAAGTATTTGCAACTTAGTGAAAACACATGTGAGGTGAAAGATGGTTTCCTCAAAGTACAGTTTCACAGAGTTCAGAACATGGCACTTTCCTCCTGGGCCGTGCAAGGTTTTTCAAACCTTTCTAACGTAGTGAAATGAGATGTTAGTAGAAAGATGGTTATGCCACAGTGTTGTTTCAGAGAATTGAGTCTATGGCACTTTCTGCATAGGTCTGCACAGTTTTCAAACACATTAACAAAACCATATGTTGGTTGAAAGTTAGTTCACCACGGTATTTTTTAATAGAGTGGAGTATAAGGTAATTTCCTGCTAGTTCCCCACATAGGTTTTCATACACTTCGAAATTAGTGAAAAAAGATAGTTGAAAGATGTCCCAGAGTGTTCTTTGACAGAGGTGAATATATGGCCTTTTCTGCATAGGTCCATGTAGCTTCCCACGACATTTCCCATAGTGAAACCAGATGTTAGTTGAAAGATGGTTTCACCTGACTGTTGAGACTAAAAGTTGAGTCTATATCATGTTCTGCCTAAGACCAGCATAAGTTTCCCAACCCTTATAACTTAACGAAACAAGATGACAGTGAGTAAAGAGATGGTTTCCTCACAGTCTTTCATTCTACTGACTATATGGCTCTTGCTGTGTTGGACTTGCATTTGTTTTCAAACATTTCTGAGTGAAACAAGATTGTTGAAAGATGGTTTCCACAGTTGGTCACTAGAAAGATGGTTTCCTCACTGTCATGGGTCACAGAGGTGTGTATACTGCACTTTCCATATAGGCCCCGTATCACTTTTTTTTTCTTTTTTTAATTTTATTTATATATGAAATTTATTGTCAAATTGGTTTCCATACAACACCCAGTGCTCATCCCAAAAGGTGCCCTCCTCAATATCCATCACCCACCCTCTCCTCCCTCCCACCCCCCATCAACCCTCAGTTTGCTCTCAGTTCTCAACAGTCTCTTATGCTTTGGCTCTCTCCCATTCTAACCTCTTTTTTTTTCCTTCCCCTCCCCCATGGGTTCCTGTTAAGTTTCTCAGGATCCACATAAGAGTGAAACCATATGGTATCTGTCTTTCTCTGTATGGCTTATTTCACTTAACATCACACTCTCCAGTTCCATCCACGTTGCTACAAAAGGCCATATTTCATTTTTTCTCATTGCCACGTAGTATTCCATAGTGTATATAAACCACAATTTCTTTATCCATTCATCAGTTGATGGACATTTAGGCTCTTTCCAT
>NW_024412411.1:29492121-29495116 GCF_014898765.1 Herpailurus yagouaroundi
TCTACTCCGGGAAAAACGGTGGCATAGCCAGCCATCTTTCGGTCTACATCTCGCTTCACAGACGTAGAAGTGTTCGAAAACCTATGAGCGACCTTCGCGGACAGTACCATACACGCCACTTTGTGAAACGACGCTGAGCTGCAACCATCTTTCGACTGCCACCTAACTTCACAAAGTGAGAATTGTTTGAACCCCGGTGCGGGGCTTAGGCGAAAAGTGCCATTGTACTCCCATAGGATCAAAGAGCATTTGGGGGACACAGGGTTCCCCACATCTTGTTTCTGTAAGTTCGACGTGTGGGACCACCCACGCGGGTGCTAGTCGGAACGGGCCTCGTACTCCACTCTGTGAGACCACACTGTGGGGGAGCCATCTTTCAAGTAACACCCGGTTTCACGAAGATTGCCGTTTTTGATAACCTGTACAGCGTCTGAGCAGAATGTGCCATGTCCTCAACTCTGTGAAAGAAAATGGGGGAAACAGGCTTCGAACTACCTTCTGGTTTCACTAAGTTAGAAGTGTCTGGAAACCTAGGCGAGGCTCACAGGGAAAAGGCCACATTCGCAAGTGTGAAACAAACCACGGCATGTTGAAAAGATCTTTCAACTAACATCTGGGTGTTTGAAAACTTACACGGGGCTGATGCAGAAAGTGCCCTACACTCCCTTCTGTGTAAGGACACTGCGGCCATCTGTCTTCCCAGTTAACAACTTCGTTTACTAAGTTAGTACTGTTCGAAAACCCTTGCGGGCAACCATGTAACTCAGGGAAGTTGCCAGGTACTCAGCTCTGTGATACAGCTCTGTGGAGAAACCATCTTGCAACATATCTCTCGTTTCACAACATTAGTCGTGTCTGAAAAGCATGCGGGCCTACGTTGAGAGGTCCGTAAACTCAACTGTATTCAACAACATTGTGGGGGAACCATCTTTCAGCTCACACCAGGTTTCGCTAAGTTTCCAAGTGTTTGACAACACAGGCGGTGCCTACGGGGATTGAGCCATGTGCTCAGCTGTGCGAAAGAGCACTGTGGGCAAACCGTCTTTCAACAAACATCTGGTTACCCTAAGGTAGAAGTGTTTCACAACCTAGGCGAGCCTACACGGAAAGAGGCATCGACTCAACCCCGAAAACAACTATGTGGTGACAGGAGGATCTTTCCAACTGACATCGGGTTTCACTTAAGTTTAATAAGACTTTTGAAAATGATACCGGGCCTATGTGAAAATGCACTAGACTCACCTCTGTGACCCGTGACAGTGAGGCAACTATCTTTTAAGTGACCTTGGGATGGGCTTCAGTCCAGAGATGGTGAGGGCACAAGGGAGGCGGCCGCTAAGGATCAGTCTTTGGCTGTAAAGGCCACAAACGTTGATGGGCCCCTGGTCAAGGACGCCTCAGGAATCCTCTCGGGCAGCTGCAGCCGGGCCTGGGAAACGAAATGCTGAGCTTCCAGGTTCCATTGAGTGAGCCTGCACCACTTCTGGACCCCAGGCGCCTGGTGTTGTCAGACTTTGGATTTGGTACCTAGGGTTAGGGTTCGGTCCAGGGAGGTCGCCAGGGCCGAAACGACTCTGGCCTCGTGATCTCCCTTGAGGGCTGAAGTGAGGGCCCATGCGACAGGGCGGCTCAACTGGAGGGTTGGGGTTCGAGGCTGGCTTAGGTTTCAGTGGAGGGTTCTGGTTCAGTGTAGGGTTAGGGTTAGTGTTAGGGTTAGGTCCCAGTAGGCTCCAGGGACCGAAACCAGTGTAGGGCAGTGGTCTCCCTGAAGGGCTGAGTTGAGGGCACAAGGGAGTGTGCCGGTCAGGATCATTCTTTTGATGCCAAGGCCACACAATTCGATGGGCCCCTGGTCGGGGAGGATTCAGGAATCTTCTCGGGCAGCTGCAGCTGGGCCTGGGAAATGACATGTTGAGCTTCCAGGATCCATGCCGAGTCAGCCTGCACTGCTTCTGGACCACATGCGTGTGGTGTTGACAGAGTTTGGGATTGAGTCCCCTGGGGAGAGAGCCTTAGCTAGGGTTCGTGTTCGGACCAGGGAGGTGACCAGGGCCGAAGACAATCCGATCTCTTATCTCCCTCTATGACTGAAGTGAGCGCCCATGTGACAGGGCGGCTCAAGTGTATTCTTAGGGTTCGAGGCAGGCTTAGGTTTCATGGGGGTATCTGGCTCGGGGTAGGGTTAGTGTTAGGGTTAGGTCCAGGAGGCTCCAGGCGCTGAACCCACAGCAGGGAAGTGGTCTCCCCGAAGGGCTGAGTTGAGGGCACAAGGGAGGGTGATGGTCAGGATCAGTCTTTAGATACCAACGCCACATAATTCGATGGGACTCTGGTAAGGGAAGCCTCAGGAATCCTCTCGGGCATCTGCGGCCGGGCCTGGGAAATGACATGGTGAGCTTCCAGCTTCCATCCCGAGTGAGCCTGCACTGCTTCTGGACACCAGGCACGTGGTGCTGTCAGACTTTGGGATTGAGTCCCCATGGGGAGAGAGCCTTAGCTAGGGTTAGGGTTCTATCCAGGACGTCATCAGGGACCAAGCGATTCCGGTCTCGTGATCTCCCTTGAGGGCTGAAGTGAGGGCACATGCGAAGTGGCAGCTAAAGTGGAAGGATAGGATTCGAGGCCAGCTTAGGGTTTAGTGGAGAGTTCCTGCTCAGGGTAAGTTTGGGGTTAGGGTTAAGTCCCAGTAGGCTCCAGGCAAAACCCACAGAAGGGCAGGGGTCTCCCCAAAGGGCTGATTCAGGGCACAAGGGAGGGTGCGGGTCACGATCAGTCTTTGGCTGCCAAGACCACACACGTCGATGGGCCCCTTTTAGGGGAAGTCTCAGGAATCCCTTTGGGCAGCTGCAGCCGACCATGGGAAACGACATGGTGCTTCCAGGTTTCATGACTTGTGAGCCTGCACCACTTGTGGACTCCAGGCTCCTGTTGTTGTCAGACCTTGGAAATGGGTCCCCATGGGAAGATAGAGCTTTAGCTAGGGTTAGGGTTCGGA
>NW_024412411.1:29495126-29496738 GCF_014898765.1 Herpailurus yagouaroundi
TGGGTCCCCATGGGAAGATAGAGCTTTAGCTAGGGTTAGGGTTCGGACCAGGGACGTCGCCAGGGCCGAAGCGACTCCGGTCTCCTGATCTCCCTCGAGGGCTGAAGAGAGGGCCCGTGCCAGAGGGCGGCTCAATGGCAGGGTTAGGGTTCGAGGCAGGTTTAGGTTTCGGTGGAGGGTCCCAGATCCGGGTAGGGTTAGGGTTACGGTTAGGTCCCAGGAGGCTCCAGGCGCCGAACCCGCAGCAGGGCTGTGGTCTCCCCGAAGGGCTGACTTGAGCACACAAGGGACGGTGCCGGTTACGATCCATCTTTGGCTGCCAAAGCCACACACATCGATGGGCCCCTGGTCGAGGAGGCCTCCGGAATCCTCTCGGGCAGCAGCAGCCGGGCCTGGCAAATGACATGGTGAGCTTCTAGGTTCCATGCCGAGTCAGCCTGCACCGCTTCCGGACCCCAGGCGAGTGGCGTTGTCAGACGTTGGAATTGGGACCCATGGGGAGAGAGCCTTAGCTAGGGTTGGGGTTCAGTCCAGTGACGTCCCCAGCGCCGAAGCCACTCTGGTCTCGTGATCTCACTCGAGGTCTGAAATGAGGGCCCATGCCAGAAGGCGGCTCAATTGCAGGGATAGGGTTCGAGGCAGGCTTAGGTTTCGGTGGAGGGTCCCGGATCGTGGTAGGGTTAGGGTTAGGTTTAGGTCCCAGGAGGCCCCAGGCGCCGAACCCAAAGCCGGGCAGTGGTCTCCCCGAAGGGCTGAGTTCAGGGCACAAGGGACAATGCCGTTCAGGATCGGTCTTTGGCTGCCAAGGCCACACACGTCGATCGGCCCCTGGTGTGGAGGCCTCCGGATTCCTCTCGCGCAGCTGCTGCCGGGCCAGGAAAAAGACATGGTGAGCTTGTAGGTTCCATGCCGAGTCAGCCCGCACCGCTTCTGGACCCCAGGTGCGTGGTATTGTCAGATGTGGAAATTGGGTCCCCATGGGGGAGAGAGCCTTAGCTAGGTTTAGGGTTTGGTCCAGGGACGTCGCCAGGGCCGAAGAGACACGGTTCTCGTGATCTCCCTCGAGGACTGAAGGGAGGGCCCACGCCAGAAGGCGGCTCAATTGCAGGGTTAGGGTTCGAGGAAGATTTAGGTTTCGATGGAGGGTTCCGGATCGTGGTACGGTTAGGGTTATGGTTGGATCCCAGGAGGCTCTAGGCGCCGAACCCACAGCAGGGCAGTGGTCTCGCCGAAGGGCTGAGTTGAGGGTACAAGGGACGGTGCCGGTCAGGATGCGTCTTTTTCTCCCACGGCCACACACGTCGATCGGCCCCTGGTCGAGGAGGCTTCCGAAATCCTCTCGGGCAGCAGCAGCCGGGTCTGGGAAACGACAGGGTGAGCTTCCAGGTTCCATGCCAATTCAGCATGCACCGCTTCCAGATCCCAGGCTAGTGTTCTCAGCCGTTGGGTTTGGGTCCCCATGGGGAGAGAGCCTGAGCTAGGGTTCGGGTTCCTTTCAGGGACGTCGCCAGGGCCGAAGCGACTCAGGTCTCGTGATCGCCCTCAGGGACTGAAATGAAGGCCCATGCCAGAAGGGGGCTGAATTGCAGGGTTAGGTTTCGAGGCAGGCTTA
>NW_024412411.1:29496838-29499778 GCF_014898765.1 Herpailurus yagouaroundi
TTTTTGAGAAGCCTGGCTAGAGGTTTGTCAATTTTGTTTATTTTTTCCTTATGTTTTTGTAGAGGGTCCCCTATCGGGGTAGTTTTAGTGGTAGGGTTAGGTCCCAGGAGGCTGAAGGCGCCGAACCCACAGCAGGGCTGTGGTGTCCCCGAAAGGCTGAGTTGAGGGCACAAGGGACAGTGTCGCCAGGATTCGTCTCTGGCTGCCTAGGCCGCACACGTCAATCGGCCCCTGGTTGAGGAAGCCTCTGCCATCCTCTCGTGCAGCTGCAGCCGGGCCTGGGGAACGACATGCTGAGTTTCCAGGTTCCAAGTCGAGTCTGCCTGCACCACTTCTGGACACCAGGCGCATGGTGTTGTCAGAGGTTGGAATTGGGTCCCCAACGGGAGATAGCTTGGGTTCGGTTTTGTTCCAGGGACGTCGCCAGGGCTGAAGCGACTCCAGTCTCGTTATCTCCCTCGAGAGCTGAAGTGAGGGCTCATGCCACAGGGCATCTCAATTGCAGGGGTGGTGTTCGAAGCAGGTTTAGGTTTCGGTGGAGGGTCCTGGATCGGGGTAGGGTTAGGTTCAGGGTTGGGTCCCAGGAGGCTCTAGGTCCCGAACCCACAGCAGGGCTGTGGTCTCCCCGAAGAGATGAGTTGAGGTCACAAGGGACGGTGCCGGTCAGTATCCGTCTTGGCTGCCAAGGCCACACACGTCGATGGGTCCCTGTCGAGGAGGCCTCCGGAATCCTCTCGGGCAGCTGCAGCCCAGACTGGCAAACGACATGGTGAGCTTCTAGTTTCCATTGCGAGTCAGCCTGAACCGCTTCAGGACCCCAGGCGCGTGGTGTTTCAGACGTTGGAATTGGGTCCCCATCGGGAGAGAGCTTTAGCTAGGGTTAGCGTTCAGTCCATGGACGGTGCCAGGGCCGAAGCGACTCTGGTCTCATGATCTCCGTCGAGGGCTGAAGTGAGTGCCCATGCCATTAGGCAGCTCAATTGCACGGTTATTGTTCGACGCAGTCTTAGGTTTCGGTGACGGGTCCAGTTTCGGAGAAGGGTTAGTGTTAATGTTAGGTCCCAGGAGGCTCCAGGCGCCGATCCCACACCAGGGCAAGGGTCTCCCTGAAGGTCTGAGTTGAGGGCACAAGGGATCGTGCCGGACAGGATCTGCACTAGTCGATCGGCCCCTGGTCGAGGGGGTCTCCGGAATCCTCTCGGGCAGCTGCAGCCGTGCCTGTGAAACGACATGGTGAGCTTCCAGGTTCCATACCGAGTCAACCTGCACCGCTTCTGGACCCCAGGCGAATGGTGTTGTCAGACTTTTGAATTGGGTCCCCATGGAGAGAGAGCCTGAGCCAGGGTTAGGGTTCGCACCAGGGACGTCATCAGGGCCGAAGTGACTCCGGTGTCGTGTTCACCTTCGAAGGCTTAAATGAGGGCCCATTCCAGAAGGGGGCTCAATAGCAGGGTAGGGTTCGAGGCAGGCTTAGGTTTCAGTAGAAGGTCCCCTATTGGGTTAAGTTTAGTGTTAGGATTAGGTCCCTGGAGGCTCCAGGCTCTGAACCCACAGCAGGGCTGTGGTCTCCCCGAAGGGCTGAGTTGAGAGCACAAGGGACGGTGCCGGTCAGCATCCGTCTTTGGCTGCCAAGGCCATACACTTCGATTGGCCCCTCGTCACGGAGGTCTCCGGAATCCTCTCGGGCACCTGCAGCAGGGCCTCTGAAACAACATGGTGAGCTTCCATTTTCCATTCCCAGCAACCTGCACTGCTTCTGGACTCCCGGAGAGTCTTGTCAGCCGTAAGAATTGGGTCCCCATTGGAAGAGAGAGCTTTTGCTAGGGTTAGGATTCGGTCCAGGGACGTCGCCAGGGCCGAAGCCTCTCCAGTCTCGTGATCTCCCTCTAGGGTTGCAGTGAGGGCCCATGCCAGAAGGCGGCTCAATTGCAGGGTTAGGGTGCGAAGCAGGCTTTGATTTCGGTGGAGGGTCCTTGTTCTGGTTAGGGTTAGGGTTAAGGTTAGGCCCCAGGAGGCTCCAGGCGCCCAACACATAGCAGGGCAGTGGTCTCCCCGATGGTTTGAGTTGAGGGCACAAGGGACGGTGCCGGTCAGGATGCGTCTTTTTCTGCCAAGGCCACACACATGATTCTGCCCCTTGTCGAGGAGGCCTCCGGAATCCTCTCGGGCACCTTCAACCGTGCCTGGGAAACGACATGGTGAGCTTCCATGTTCCATGCCGAGTGATCCTGCACTGCTTCTGGACCCCAGGTGCGTGTTGTTGTGAGACGTTGGAATTTGGTCACCACGGGGAGAGAGCCTTAGCTAGGGTTAGGGTTTGGTCCAGGGATGTCTCCACGGCCGAAGAGACTCTGGTCTCGTGATCTTGAGGGCTGAAGTGAGGGCCCATGCCAGAATGCGGCTCAAGTGCCGGTTTAGGGTTCGAGGCAGGCTTACTTTCGTTGGAGGGTGCTGGTTGGGGTAGGGTTCGGGTTAGGGTTAGGTCCCAAGTGTGTCAAGGGCTGAACCCACAGCACTACAGGTTTTCCCCTCATAGCTGAGTTGAGGGTACAGGGAGGGTGCCCGTCAGGATCATCTTTGCCTGCCAAGTCCACACACATCGATAAGCCCCCGGTCAAGGAGGCCTCCGGAATCCTCTCTGGCAGCTACAGACTGCCCGGGGAAATGACATGGTGAGCTTCCTTTTTCCATGCCATGTGAGCCTGCACCACTTCTGCACCCACGACGCATGGTTTTGTCAATCGTTGGAATTGGGTCCCCATGGGGAGAGAGCTTTAGCTAGGGTTAGGGTTTGGTCCAGGGATGTCGCCAGGGCCGAAGCGACTCCAGTGTCATGATCTCCTTTAAGGGCTGAAGTGAGGACCCATGCCACAAGGGGGCTCATGTGCAGGGTTAGGTTTCCAGGCAGGCTTAGCTTTCGGTGGAGGGTCCTCGTTGAGG
>NW_024412412.1:0-12500 GCF_014898765.1 Herpailurus yagouaroundi
GCGTGTTCAGGCAAAGTTGCCTCTGGGTGGAGGCTGGGGTCCATCTGGACCTGCTCCGACTGCCCCGGAAGTTCCACTTTGGCCTCGCAGACTCCCGCGGTGGCTGTCCTTTGAGCGCCCGCGTCGAGTCCCCCTAAAGCGGCACTGCGAAGGCGGAGAGGGGCCCATGCGGGGACACCCTGGAGCGAGGCTCTGCGTTCCCTGCCTGAGAGGAGCCTCCAGGAGGCGGGGCACAGCTCCTCCCCAGCCCATAGCCGTCAGTGCGCCTGTCCCCGGTGGTGGCTCTCCAGGGTCCCCCAGCTGGCGCAAAGTGCACGCGCCCCCTGCTGGCCGCAGGGAGCAGCGCAGGGGCTCAGAGCTTCCCGTTTAGTGTTGCCTGCCACCCCTCCTGGTCTTCGTGGGTGTGGATGTTAATGAAATGCACCCGCCGCTCCTGGCTTTGACTGCAGTGCACTCAGAGACCAGGAATCAAAGCATAAAGTCAGCTTATTAAGGCCAACTGCTTTCCCACCCACTAATAATGAACGGTTGGAATTTGAACATTTAAAAATGCCATTTTTAATAGGCATTTGGCAACCTTCAAATTGAAGTTCCTTTGGCATGAACCTAACAACATATGTAAAAATCTGCATTCAGAAACATCATAACCCTGTTGAGAGGTCGCAAATAAAACGGAAATGCGGAGATGTTAGTTTTTCATGATCCACAGACTCAATATTCTTAAAATGACAATTCTTCCTAATTTGATGTACAGATTCAGCTAAGTCCCAATCAAAATGTGAGCAAAGGGATGTGCTAGAATACACAACATAGGACTGAGGAACAAAGCTAAAGAACTCGCACACCCACATTCCAAGACTTACGTAAGTATAAATAATGAAGTGAGTGATCTTGGCGAGGAACTAGATGCAGATGATGAAGTTTTGGGGTGATGGTGGGGTGGTCCAGAGCCGATGGCCAAGAAAGAATTCCTCAAGATGTCTTTGGTGCAAAAAGGCGATTTTGTTAAAGCATGGGGACAGGACCCATGGGCAGGAAGAGCTGTTTGGGGTCGTGAGGAGTAACTCATTCTATACCCTCAGGTTGGGAGGGGGGCAGGGATAGAGTAAGTCTCTAAGGTATATTGGAAGCAAGGTTTCCAGGGCCTTGAGGGGCTAGCTGTTGCTAGGGAAATGCCATTTGTTACCGTTTAATAAAACCCCAGTCATGAGACCCTTCAGATGTATATGGGGGGGCCATACGCTTGGAGTATGATTGCCAGCATATATCTTGGGGGACTTGAGATAAAGAAAATAGACTTACAGGAGCCTCGAGGTTGGGATAATGTTAAGCTAAGGTTCTCTTTTGCCCCCAGCAAAGTGTCATGGAGGCAGCTGAGCCCCTAGAGGGAGGTCACTCTGACAGTTCCAAGGACTTGTCAATGGGCTGTAGGCAGTTAGGGAATTTAATGTTTCATTTGCCTTAGTTTCCCACATCATCATGGCAAGCACCTAGACCCTTTTCCTTTGTTCTTGGGTAGGCAGGAGCGTCCTCGGAATACCACGTATTCCGTGTGTGTGTGTGTGTGTGTGTGTGTGTGTGTGTGTGTGCCCCAGCATGTATTTTGCCCTCAGTTTGCCCCAAGCTCCCTCATCACAGAGCAAACAGGAACAATGGGAGCCCCCCCAAAAGACCCATATGGGAAAAAGTGAACATTTTATACCAGCCTTACAAACTACACAAAAATGTATTCAAAGTTGTCAATAGACTTAAATTTAAAATGCAAAACTGAAAATTCTGGAGGAAACCACAGAAGGAAAGCTACATGACCTTGGGTTTGGTGATATTTTTATTTACAACAGCAAAAACCAAGCCATGTAAGAAAAAAATTGATTACACGGATTTTAATAAAATAAAAAATGTCTACTCTGTACATGTCAGTCTAAATTTGTCAAAACTCATACAGTATACAATACCAAGAGTGAATTCTAATGTAAACCGTGAACTGTGGGTGATAATGATGTGTCACTGTTCATGGACCCAACAGATGTACCATCTGGTTGATAACAGGGGAGGCTGTGCATGAGTGAGGCAGGGGGTGTATGGGAAATCTCTGCACCTTTCTCAAGGCGGGGGTCCTGGAGGGGGCTGGGAGTGGGCTGCAGGGTGACCCAGAAAGGGGCTGAAGGGACTGGAAGCAGTATGTGGAGACCAAGAGTGGTACGTGGCGGGTCAGGGTCTGGAGAGGGGCACTGGGGACCAGTTCCTGGAGTGGGCATGAAATAAAAGATGGATTGTGTTCATGAAAATATCACCTAGAGGGGTGCCTGGTGGCTCAGTCAGTTAAGCTTCCGTTAGGCTCATGTCATGATCTCACAACCGTGAGATGGAGTCTCACATGGGGCTCCATTGGGCGTGACTGTTGCTTGGGATCCTCTCTCTACCTCCCTGTCTGCCCCTCCCCCCATTTGTGTTCTCTCTCTGTGTCTCAAAAATAAAGAAACGTTAAAGAAGAAAATAAAATAAAATATCACTTAGATCCATTACCAGACAAGAAGACCCAGGCACCAAGAAGTGTGCGTTGTATGAGCTAATATGGTCAGTGACCACATGGCATCTGCCACAGAGCAAACACCAGGCTGACAAGTGGATATCCTCACAAGTCTTGTTTTTTATAACCTTGGACAGAGTTTGCTGTAAAAAGCTATCTTATGCATCTTCCCTAAAAAAAAAAATTTAAAAAAATGCACTTAATGCATTCTAAAAACCTAATGCAGTAAAATCAGGTTATACAAAAGGCAAGAAACAGCTCTTTTTTTCACACACAGTTACTTGAAAATAATTAAGCACTTTAGGAACCTTGAGGAACTCTTGAGTCGTTCTGGATAACTTACCCCTCACATAGTTACTGGAGCTCTCGACATGCAATCCTACGTGTTTTCACACACACACACACATACACACACACACACACACACACACACTAGCTGTGCCCTGAGACTTGCATAAATGAATGAAACTGTTGGCTTCACTTTTCATCTTCAACTATCGTCCTGTAACATATGTAGTGGCTGCCCTCTGGACCAATGCCAATACAATGGAAAAGTTAATTTTAAAAAGTTAGGGTGATGCTATTTATTGAATTTTCTATATATTGCATTTGTTGCAAAGGCACTTTGACACAGTTAATTATGATTTACATGCGGGATTTCCAAGGCTGCCTCCTCAGAACTCCGAAACTGCACACAGGATCCCCAACTTCATGAGAGGTCACCGTGCTTGCCAGTGTTCCCGGCACACCTCGCCAAGTGTGTTGGCCAAGTGTTCAAGCTGTGGAGACTCGGCCCTGCACCCTCTCCAGACTGCCAGGCAGGCGATGGCTCAGTGACATGGAGCCGACACAGGGGTTTCGGGGAACAAACACTCAGAACCCCCAGTTCTAAAGCCCCCTCCCCTCAGCGCGCCTACTGGGTCATTGGGTCACCTGTCCCAGCTGGTGTCTCCGTGTCCCTTCCCAGTTCATACCGTGAAGCATCTGTATGGAGGGAGCAGAGAGACTGTTGTGTGTGTTCAAACAATACCCAGCAAACAGATGGTCCTTGGAGGGAAAAGGTTTGTGTCTGTTCAGTTCCTGAGGCCTGGCTGGGTGTGGCACAGACGACCAGCAGTAGGGACAGCCAGAGCCATCCCCGTCCACTGTCACCCTCCTGCCCAAGCCTGGCCTCCTCTTCCCTTGACCACCGACCTCCACCCCCAGCCGCAACTCCCCAGGAGCTCCTCCTGCTCTTCCTCCCCTTCTGGGACCTTCTCTCAGACAAAGCGTGGGTTTCTCAGCTGCTGTGTCCACCTTTGACTTTACCTGTGACTCCCTTGTCCTGTGTCCTTCCTCCTCATCCACAAGGCTGGGTGCGGGCCTGGCTGCAGTCCAGCCCCAGGTGCTCCCTGCCCACCCCTGAGGCACTGCATGCGGCTGGACACCGGCCACCTGCTCCAGAGGCTGTTGGTGGGAGACCTTTGGCTGCTGGCTGTTGCTGTCCCTGAGGCTCTGGGCAGCACCGTCTGCTCTCCCCGGATTCCCAGAACGCCCTCTTAACCGCTCGGTGACCTCACCCTCCATCCTCTGGCATGCAGATCCAGCACTGACATGGCCGTCCCTGACAAGCTGGGTCCCACTATATCTCCCTTTTACCCAAATCCCTGGTGGCTTCAGCATTGGAGTTAAAGCCACAGTCTCCAGGGCACCAAACCGGCCCTCCAGAATGTGCACCCCTACAGCCTCTGTGATCCAACCTGTGGCTGTCCTCTCACCGTGCCATTCTTCAAACACAGAGAATGCACTTGGGACGCCTCCCCATGCCTCCCCTCTGCCTGGAGAACTCTCCCCCGAGAGACGCACCAAGGGTCTCCAGGTGTGTGGACCACCGAGGAGCCACCACAGCATCTCCAACCCAGGACATCTCTTTTCTGCTTTCTTTGGCTCCTTAGCACTGACACACCGCACGCTTCCTTGTACACAGTCTGGCTCCTGACCTCAGCCTGTGCAGGGCTCTTCCCGGGCCAAAGCCGACTCTGAGAGAGACGAAGGCTTGCGTGAAGACCGAGTGAGATGTGACCCCGGGCCACATCCTGAGGGGTGGGGAGGAAGACAGGAGAGAAAACCAGCATGAGGGGAAGGACGGGGCTGGCTTCTGCTGGGGCTGGCTTCTGCTGTGACCGATGGTGCTCAGCCTCAGGGGGAGGGAAGGAGGGGCAGGTGCCGCTGGTTATTGGCCTGTGGTGTGGGAGGGACGTCACAGGGGGACGCTGGGCAGTGACACCCCCGGATTCTGGCTGGAGCCTGCCTGGCGTGGGTTACCACAGCAGTGCTCCGTTAGCCAGGCTTCTGCAGAGAACCGTCTGGATATGTGGGAAGATTCATCATGAGGGACTGGCCCATGTGATTATGAAGGCTGAGAATCTGCCGTCCGTGAGCTGGAGGCCCAGCAAAGCTGCTGGTGTTGTTCGGTCCAAGTCCAAAGGTCTGTGAGCTGGTGTTGTTCGGTCCAAGTCCAAAGGTCTGTGAGCTGGGGAGCGGATGTCTGAGGGGAGGCGATGCTGTCCCAGTTCACACAGTCACAGATTCGCCCTTCCTCTGCCCTTTTGTTCTATTCAGACCCTCCGTGGATTGGTTGATGGCAGATTCTATTTCAGTCACTGAAGCGCATTAATGCACTTCCGTATCTACAGAAATGGACACAGACCTACTGAGAACCGGCTCAAAATGATTTGGCTCATAAGAATTGGAAACAAAACCTGGACATTCCCTCTCCCAAACCTGTGCTTTTACCCCATGCCACAGACCGATGCCAGGAACACTGTTGGTGCCAAATAAACCTTAGTGTAATGAATGAGTCTCCCGGGGTTCTGGTCAAGCAGAGACATCCATGCCCTGCCCTGCCCCGGGTGACTGCAGGCCTTTGTTCTCACGGCATCAGACCATCCCACACACACTGGTATGCAGCCCAGCCTTCCCAGGAGATTGAAGGAGCCATCGGGAGCTTCCAACACCTGTCGAAATGCTGGACCCTTGTATGCACTCAGGGTGCCGTTGAACTTGTGAGCTCATGGACACATTTTATGATGGTTCTGCTGAAGGACAGGAAGGCTTGGTGGGTGCTGTTTGAAGAACATCCATCCTGTGTGAGTTAGCCCCAGTTTACAATCCAAAGCACAGAATTTTAGAAGTGAGCTGTTTCGTCTGTTGGGAGTTTGGTGCTTTTGCACTGATTTTTACATTTTGGTAATATATTCAGCATCAAGTTCTCTGGCATTTTTTGTTTTGTTTTTGTGGGTATTTTATTAAAAAAAAATTTTAATGTTTATTTCTATGAGAGAGAGAGAGAGAGAAAGAGAGAGAGAGAACGAGCAGGGGAGGGGCAGAGAGACACACACGGAATCTGAAGCAGGCTCCATGCTCTGAGCTGTCAGCACAGAGCTCGATGTGGGGCTTGAACCCACCAACTGTGAGATCATGACCTGAGGTTGGACGCCCAGCTGACTAAGCTCCCCAGGTGCCCCTTGTTTTTGTGTTTTAATGTGTCCTTGATCTCCCCCTACCTCTCGGGTTTGTGGAAATAATCTTGCATTTTTGTGTCAAATTATTATTCAAATTCTTTTAACATTATGAAATGTTTCTTTCAGAAGAATGTGTATTATTCACATTAAATTAGGTTTTATAATCGTATAGGAAACAACTATTTCCACATGAACTCTCAGTAGTGAGGGTTGTTCTGATCACCACTATTTCTTTATATTCTGTGTCCATCATCCTCAAATATTCCGTAGGCCCTGATCCTGCAAAGAGGAAGGGCAGACCTCTCACGTGCTGGATCCTACAGCCTGGCTTGTCCTCACCATATTACTCAGAAATCTCTAAAATTTCCTGACAAGTCTATGATTCTCCTTTCTACTATCAAAAAAGAGTTCCTCATTTTTGGTCATTCTCCTGTCATTGTGGGAAGGAGAGGAAGTTAAACATATTGCCTTATATGAGGATCTTGAATCTTGACAGCCTTCTAAATGGTATCACTTAAAAAATAAAGATGAGGGGTGCCTACGTGGCTCAGTTGGTTAAGTGGCCAACTTCGGCTCAGGTCATGATCTTACAGCTCGAAGGCTTGTAAGTTCCAGCCCCGTGTCGGGTCAGTGCTGACAGCTTGGAGTCTGGAGCCTGCTTCCGATTCTCTGCTCGTGTTCCATCTCTCTCTCTCTCAAAAGTAAATAAACATTTAAAAAATTTTTTAAATAAAAAAATAAAGATGCTTGAGGGTCAAGAAATGCCTACTAGGCTGCCATGGAATTGGGGCTCTGGCATGAACAGTTCATTGTGCACCATTGTGTCCCCTGCCTGTGCGAGCAGCACACCTTCCGTGGAAACCACACCTCGAGAACAGGGACCAATGAGATGCTTCCTTGTGTTCGGGCTGCAGCACATGTTCTGACGCATTATAAAAAATGCTTTGTTTAACCAGTTGTGGATCTTCCCCCCCCTCCCCCGCCCTCCCTGAGAGAGAGCAGGGGAGGGGCAGAGAGAGAGGGAGAGAGAATCAGAAGCAGGCTCCCCTCTCTCTCTCTCCCTCTTCCATGTGTGTGTCTGTGTTTAACCCACTGGACCAATTTAGAAAGTATAATATATATATATATATTTTTTTTTTCTCAATTAAAGATTTGATTTCTTCAAGTATCTGAAAACATTCTACAATGGAAACTGTTATTAGATGCTGCTTGTACTGTGCTGTGGACCTCACACATACTGCCACACTGTTTTCAGAAGACTTGAAATGCCACCGATAGTATAAAAGCTGTGCACGTGATGGAGAAGGGAAGGAGACCATTTAATGTTTCGTCCAGATCCAGAAGCGTGTCAGTGAAGGGCAGCGGTGGCAGCGACAGAATCCACGGTTGGGTTCGGTCGTGCGCTGGACCGGACCCTGGCTCGGCTCGCTCGCTCAATTGAGACCTGGCTCTGAGGTCGGGGAGGAGCAGCTCTGAGAATATGATATACTTTTGAAATCTGTTTCAATCTGAACTTCAGCTTGTTTATTAGGGGCCAAATAATGTGCTCGCAGTTCTTATGTAAGACCCGCAACTGGTTTGGGGCGCCCAGGTGACTCCGTTAAGCGGCCCTGATCAGCACAGTGCCCCCTGTGGGGCTTGCGCTCACCAGCCGTGAGATCATGACCTGCAGGCCCACCTCAGCCCTCCAGGAGCCTGCTGCCTGTGGGGACATTTTCTGGAAGGGCAAACGCACTGAGCACACCTGCCTAGGTTCTGGAACCTTCCCCACATTTCCGCCACGGCATCGGCACCTCCACCGCCCTCCTGCAGAGCCCAACTGGAGCACGTCGGATCCTTCACATCTGTGCCCTCGGGAGAGGGTCCTGCGAGCCAAGAGTCGGTGTTCAAACCGGTGCGGCAAGAACACACAGAGAAGTCCCACATAAAGTGTTACAGTCTCTGCCCCATTCAGCCATGTCACTCTACTCAAGGGCAAAGGAAGTCTCATTGCCGTGTGTCTGTGTCCCTCTGCACCGGGACACGCAGCTCCTCCGATTCAGGGAGAAGCAGGACAGCCTGAGTTACCGGGGGTGGGTAGAACCCTCCAGGCAGCCCTTGTGCGCTCAAGCTTGCACAGGTCAAATGGGACAAACATGTCACCAGAAACATCTTCTCCCTTCTCTGCACCCAACCCTCTGGAGGCTCTGTCACACTCTGCCACCATGTCTCCTTTATTTTTTCAAAGAAATCTTTGTTTAAGTTTATTTATTTTGAGAGAGAGAGGGTAAGCGGAGGAGGGACAGAGAGAGAGAGAGGGAGAGAATCCCAAGCAGCCTCCACGCTGTCTGCACAGATGTGGGGCTTGAACTCACGAACCGTGAGATCATGACCTGAGCTGGACCCAACAGCCAGACGCTTAACTGACCGAGCCTCCCAGGTGCCACCATGTCTCTATCTTGACACCCAAACCATTTCCAAGTGTACAACTCAGAGGTCTTGTTTATTTTCACAGCTCATCACTTATGATCGTGTCTAACATGTGATTATACAAAAGACACTGATGCAATGTCCACTGAACTCATTGTATATGTGAAAAAGAAAATTGAGGGCCTACATGAGTTTTGACCAAGGCTCGTCCTCCCCTCCCGTCCCAGCCTCCAGGGGCCTAGCGCCTGTGACTGCAGAGTCCTCCAAGCTTCAAACAGCCCCCCTTAGCCGCGGGGTGCACTCCTGCCCCTAGCAAAGGCAGCGATGGGGGGACTGAGCCACCAAGAGCCCAGGTCCTGCTTAAATTCTCGCACAACTGCCAGCCAGCCTGCTGTGTGATCAGGACGGGTGAGTTCTTCTCTGGCAGCAAACAAGCAGGAGTCCCACTGTCCCAGGTCATGTGGTACCGGCACCGTGCATCCCGCCTGTCGGCCAGCATGCGGGGAGACGGGTGGTGAGGGATCCTCCAGCCCTAGATGGGCCGCCTGGAGAATGCTCAGCACTGCTCACGGCATCCACGGCATCCAAACACCCACAGGACACGGTCTGACCACATCTGCCCTGAGCCGGGAACTGGAAACCTCTGCCACATGGAGATTCTGGGGCCGCTGAGAAAGGCAGTGCCCCGCAGGCACCCCCTGTGGACTGTTCAGTTGGTGGAAATTTCAGAAACCAGTAAGGGCCTGGAAGGGAGATATTTTAAAATGTCCCCACAGGCAGCAGATCAACCACCCGCTGCCTCCGTTGTGTCTCTGATTTGAGTTGTTTTGGGGGTGCAGTGAACCTGAGGTCTGCCTCAGGGACCCCCATGCCTGGTGCTCACCTTGGGTGGCTTCCTTCTGAAGGAGGCAGCCGGAGGCACCAGCACATCCTGGATCCTGGGACTCAGCAGACGCCTGCCCCCCTCCCCCCATGACCTTTGGCAGGCTGGCAAACATCTCTGAATTCAGTTTCCTCCTGAAAAGGGGCTGTCAGGGAACTGAAATAATGTGGGACACAGATGTGGATAGGGGCTCAGTAAACGTTCTTGCTGTGCTCTTGTGGGTCTTCTCCCCCAAGGACCCTCCTCCAAGCACCACGAGGGAAGTGGGGGACCCAAACACGTCTGGTGAGTGCTGTGGTCCGTACGTCTGTGTCCCCCGAATTCACTCCGAGGTGATGGTACCGGGAGGAGGGCCTCTGGGAGGTGATGGGGTCACAAGGGGGGAGCCCACAGATGGGATCAGCAACCTCCTAAGAAGAGATGGGGAGAGTTTGCCCCTCCCTCTGCTCTCTGCCTTATGAGGACACAGAGGAGAGGAGTCTACAAAGCAGAAAGAGCCCCACCAAACACCGGGTCAGGCAGCACTTTGGTCTTGGATGTCCAGCCTCTGGGACTGTGAGAAAGTGTGTTGTCTAAGCCAGCCGTCTGGCCATGGTTCTTTGTTTTAGTGGCCCAAGTGGACTAAGACAGCTGTCCCTTTGGCCCAGGGGCTTTGGGGAGACAGATAAAGTGTAAAATCTCAGAAAATCTTTGAGCCAGGTGGGAATAACACCAGCCGATAAATGATGAAGACTGAATTCAGAGTCCAGTCAATGTTCTCTTATTGCTCAGTAAAGGGGACACACAGAGGAACCTGTCTAGGGACGGTCTGCAAATGGTGGCGGCCACCAAGCCCCGGAAACGCAGGTGGGCTGAATCGGGAAGTGGCGTCAGTGTAGAATACACGCTACAATCCAAAGACTTGGTAAACAAACAAACAAGCAAACAAAAAACAGTGTAAGATACCTTGCTGATAATTAGATTGAGTAGATGTTGAAAGAATAATATTTTGGATCTATGGCTTCAATGAGATACATTATAAAATCAATTTACCCATTTCTTTCCGCTTTTTTTTTTTTTTTTTTTTTACTGTAGTTACCAGAAAATTTAAAATTGCGCGTATTCCTACTGGACAGTGCTGACCCAGGACAGTGTGCCAGGCTCCACGTTTTTGCCACTTTGGGTAGACAGTCCTCTGTCTGGGGGGTACTAGGTCAAGCCGCATCTCTCTGTCACCCACCGGATAAGCCAGGAGCTGGCATCCCTCTCCTCCGTGACAACCAGAGCATGTGCAGGCATCACCCAAGTGCCCAGGCCCCTGTCCTTTGGGCGTGACTGCCGCTGACTCCCCAGTCCCTGGGCAGGAGGAGATGTTGTAGCGAGACATTGGCAGGAAGTCAGATCCGTCCCTGTCTTGTTTGCAGCACCACGGGGGTGGGAAAGTGAGTTCTGTTGGGGTTCCTCACTCCTTGCTGTGAGCCCGACACCCCAGCTGTGCATAGGGACCATGGTGATTCCTTCACGTTGGAGGTCTGGAGGCAGGAAGGAAGGAGCTGGTGCACTCTCAGTAGGAAAGGGAGCCGTCCCCCCTTGCCCCTCCAGGGTGCAGGGTGTCAGGTGCAGATCACAGAGGAGTGGCAGGACCTGGGTGTGGTGAGCACCTGTCGTGGCCAGGTGGGATGCTGAGGGCACTCCGTGCACCTTCCCCTCTGCATCAGTATGTGGAAGCCAGCATCACCCCCATGTACTGGTGCAGGAACTCCAGTTCAGAAAGGTAGAGTATGTTGTCCCCAAAGTACTGAACGACAAAGCCATGATTCAAACCCAGGTCTAGTTTCCGCCTAAGCCCACATTCCTCCTGTGATCCTGCAATTCCCCTGGCCTCTGCCCCACGGAGCTCAGGGACTGGATCCTGAACACAGTGTGGGGGTCCCTTGATCAGACACATTCTCTGGCCCTCTGGAAAGCCACATGCACTGTGGCGAGGCCAGCGTACAGAAACAGGGAAGCACATGGCCTTCCCCAAAGCATGCGTTCTCATGCTCACCACTCACTAATATCCCTCTGGTGGCCAGGCCTGTGACCAGGACGAGGGCAGGTCCCTGCCGGCTGAGAGGAAGGAGGAAATAAGCCGGAGCAGACAGAGAGCCCACGCAGGGGCGGGGAGGTGCAGAGGACGTAGCAGTGGGGCCCCCCAGCTCCTCTGCAGACACATCCCTGGTGCCCTCCCTAGGAACAATGCAATCCAAACAGGCGGGGCAGACTCTCAGACAGGATTAGCATGGGGAAGCCTGCATACCAGTTGAGGGTTTGAAATAATTCAGTTGTGGAAAAATGTCTACGCTCAGTTCTTTTCAAAGCCAGGTGCTTCCTGTGACCATCCAGGCGTCCCAAGAGGCAAATGAACTTGGTTAAATAAGGATTAAATTCACTTTTCATGCAGACTCCAGGCTTTCCCCAACATTTAAATCTTTCTGGGGCCCTTGGATAATAAGGCCTCATGGCAGGAAGGCAGTTTGGGAAAGACTGTCAGCCCAGATGGGGATCAAGCCAACAAAGCAAGCTGATCTGCCGTTTGTTTACACAGCAAATTACATTTTTGAATAATGTATCTTGGCTGATTAAGCCTGAAAAAAATTGTTCTTTCCAGGCCAGTGAACATTTTAAAGGATTTTCAGTCAGAAGGGACTCCTGACTGTCCAGCACTCAAGGTCAAGAGAACAAAATTTCCTTCCGGAGGCATCCAGTCTCAGTCTGAACTGAGCAACTAGAGATATGCAACGCCCCCCCACCCCCACCCTCCCCGCAGCCAGGGCTGCTCCGTGGTGACATTTACAGCTATACCACCTTTTTCTAGAAGAGGCAGCAAGCTTTTATTTAAAGCAAACAGCGCACACTTAGACTGATGATGGTTTTTTATAGTTACTTATTTTTGAGAGAGGGAGAGAGAGAGAAAGAGAGAGAGAGAGAGCGCCTGCCGGCACGCGAACAGGGGAGGGGCAGAGAGAGAGGGAGCCAGAGAATCCCCAGCTGGCCCTGTGCTGTCAGTGCAGAGTCTGAGGTGGGAACCGTGAGATCGGTTCTTGAGATCATGACTTAAGCCAAAGTTGGACACTCAACCCACTGAGCCACCCAGGCGCCCCAATGGTGATTTTTTTTTAATTAACTTGAAATAACTGCAGGAGTTTGGGTTTGA
>NW_024412412.1:19712-33406 GCF_014898765.1 Herpailurus yagouaroundi
ATCTTTCAGTACTCACTCTAAATGTCAATGGACTCAATGCTCCAATCAAAAGACATAGGGTAACAGAACGCATAAGAAAACAAGACCCATCTATATGCTGTTTACAAGAGACCCACTTTAGACCTAAGACACCTTCAGATTGAAAATAAGGAGATGGAGAACCATCTATCATGCTAATGGTCAACAAAAGAAAGCCAGAGTAGCCATACTTATATCAGACAATCTAGACTTTAAAATAAAGACTGTATCAAGAGATGCAGAAGGGCATTATATCATAATCAAGGGGTCTATCCACCAGGAAGACCTAACAATTGTAAACATTTACGTGCCAAATGTGAAGGCACCCAAATATATAAATCAATTAATCACAAACATAAAGAAACTCATCGATAGTAATACCATAATTGTAGGAGTCTTCAACACCCCACTCACAGCAATGGACATATCATCTAATCAAAAAATCAACAAGGAAACAATGGCTTTGAATGACACACTGGACCAGATGGACTTAACAGATATATTCAGAACATTTCATCGAAAGCAGCAGAATACACATTCTTGTCCAGTGCACATGGAACATTCTCCAGAATAGACCAAATACTGGGACACAAATCAGCCCTCAGCAAGTACAAAAAGATTGAGATTATACTGTGCATATTTTCAGACCACAACGCTATGAAACTCGAAATCAACCACAAGAAAAAATTTGGAAAGGTAACAAACACTTAGAGACTGAAGAACATCCTACTAAAGAATGAATGGGTGAACCAAGAAGTTAAAGAGGAAATTAAAAAGTATGTGGAAGTCAATGAAAATGATTACACCATAACCCAAAACCTCTAGGGATGCAGCAAAGGCGGTCATAAGAGGAAAGTATAGAGCAATCCAGGCCTTCCTAAAGAAGGAAAAAAGATCTCAGATACACAACCTAAACTTACGCCTTAAGGAGCTGGAAAAAGAACAGCAAATAAAACCCAAAACCAGCAGAAGACAGGAAATAATAAAGATTAGAGCAGAAATTAATGCTATCGAAGCCAAAAAAAAAAAAAAAACAAAAAAACAAAAAACAAAAAACAAAAAACAAAACAGTAGATCATATCAATTAAACCAGAAGCTGGTTCTTTGAAAGAATTAACAAAATTGATAAACCACTAGCCACTTTGATCACGAAGAAAAAGGAAAGGACCCAAATAAATGAAATCAAGAATGAAAGAGGAGAGATCACAACCAACACAGCAGAAATACAAACAATAATAAGAGAATATTATGAGCAATTATATGCCAATAAAATGGGCAATCTGGAAGAAATGGACAAATTCCTAGAAACATATACACTACCAAATTGAAACAGGAAGAAATAGAAAATTTGAACAGACCTATAACCAGTAAAGAAATGGAATTAGTAATCAAAAATCTGCCAAAAAACAAGAGTCCAGGGCTGGATGGCTTTCCAAGGGAATTCTACCAAACATTTAAGGAAGAGCTAACACCTATTCTCTTGAAGGTGTTCCAAAAAATAGAAATGGAAGGAAAACTTCCAAACTCTTTCTATGAAGCCAGCATTACCTTGATTCCAAAACCAGACAGAGACCCCACTAAAAAGGAGGACTATAGACCAATTTCCCTGATGAACATGGATGCAAAAATCCTCAACAAGATATTAGCCAACCGGATCCACCAATACATTAAAAAAATATTTCACCACGACCAAGTGGGATTTATACCTGGGATACACGGCTGGTTCAATATCTGCAAAAACAATTAAAGCAATTCATCACATCAATAAAACAAAGGACAAGAATCATATGATTGATCCTCTCAATAGATGCAGAGAAAGCATTTGACAAAATACAGCATCCTTTCTTGATAAAAACCCCCAAAAATGTAGGGATAGAAGCAGCATACCTCGAGATCATAAAAGCCATATATGAACAACCCAACACTAATATCATCCTTACTGGGGAAAAACTGACCCAACACTAATATCATCCTCAATGGGGAAAAACTGACACCTTTCACCCTAAGGTCAGGAACAAGACAGGGATGTCTACTCTCGCCACTATTATTCAACATAGAATTGGAAGTCTTAGCCTCTGCAATCAGAGAACACAAAGTAATAAGAGGCATCCAAATCAGTCAGTAAGAGGTGAAACTTTCACTCTTCGCAGATGACATGATACTCTATATGGAAAACCCAAAAGATTCCACCAAAAAACTGCTAGAATTGACTCACGAATTAGCAAAGTTGCAGGATATAAAATCAACGAACAGAAATCAGTTGCATTCCTATACACCAACAATGAAGTGACAGAAAGAGAAATCAAGGAATGGATTCCATTTACAGTTGCACCAAAAACCATAAAATACCTAGGAATAAATCTAACCTAAGAGGTGAAAAATCCATACACTGAAAACTACAGAAAGCTTATGAAAGAAACTGAAGAAGACAAAAAAAAAAAAAAAGGAAAAAGATCCCATGCTCCTGGATAGGAAGAATAAATATTGTTAAAATGTCAATACTACCCAAAGCAATCTACATATTCAATGCAATCCCTATCACAGTAACACATTCTAGCATTCTTCACAGAGGTAGAACAAATAATCCTAAAATTTGTATGGAACCAGAAAAGACCCCGAATAGCCAAAGCAACCTTGAAAAGAAAACCAAAGCAGGAGGCATCACAATCCCAGACTTCAAGCTGTATTACAAAGCTGTAATCATCAAGACAGTATGAGACTGGCACAAGAACAGACACTCAGATCAATGGAACAGAATAGAGAACCCAGAAAGGAACCCACAAACGTATGGCCAACTAACCTTTGACAAAGCAGGAAAGAATATCCAATGGAATAAAGACGGTCTCTTCAGCAAGTGGTGATGGGAAAACTGGACAGCAACACGCAGAAGAATGAGCCTGGACCACTTCCTTACACCATACACAAAAACTCAAAATGGATGAAAGACCTCAGTGTCAGACAGGAAGCCATCAAAATCCTCAAGGAGAAAGCAGGCAAAAACCTCTTTGATCTTGGCCACAGCAACTTCTTACTCAACACGTCTCCAGAGGCAAGGGAAACAAAAGCAAAAATGAACTACTGGGACCTCATCAAAATAAAAAGCTTCTATACAGCGAAGGAAACAATCAGCAAAACTAAAAGGCAACTGACAGAATGGGAGAAGATATTTGCAAATGACATATCAGATAAAGGATTAGTATCCAAAATCTACAAAGATCTTATCAAACTCAACACCTAAAGAACAAATAATCCAGGGGCGCCTGGGTGGCGCAGTCGGTTAAGCGTCCGACTTCAGCCAGGTCACGATCTCGCGGTCCGTGAGTTCGAGCCCCGCGTCAGGCTCTGGGCTGATGGCTCAGAGCCTGGAGCCTGTTTCCGATTCTGTGTCTCCCTCTCTCTCTGCACCTCCCCCATTCATGCTCTCTCTCTGTCCCAAAAATAAATAAACGTTGAAAAAAAAAATTAAAAAAAAAAAAAGAACAAATAATCCAGGGAAGAAATGGGCAAAAGACAGGAATAGACACTTCTCCAAAGAAGACACCCAGATGGCCAACCGACACATGAAAAAAATGCTCAACATCACTCATCATCAGGGAAATACAAATCAAAACCACAAGGAGATACCACCTGACACATGTCAGAATGGCTAACATTAACAACTCAGGCAACAACACATGTTGGCGAAGATGTGGAGAAAAAAGATCTCTTTTGCACTGCTGGTGGGAATGCAAACTGGTGTGGCCACTCTGGAAAACAGTATGGAGGTTCCTCAAAAGATTAAAAATAGAACTACCCTATGACCCAGCAATTACATTACTAGGCATTTATCCAAGGGATATGGGTGTGCTGTTTCAAAGGCACACATGCACCCCCATGTTCATAGTAGCACTATCAACAATAGCCAAAGTATGGAAAGAGCCCAAATGTCCATAGATGGATGAATGGATAAAGAAGATGTGGTGTATATATATACAATGGAGTATTACTCAGCATTCAAAAAGAATGAAATCTTACCATTTGCAACTACGTGGATGGAACTGGAGGGTATTATGCTAAGTGAAATTAGTCAGAGAAAGACAAAAATCATATGACTTCACTCATGAGGACTTTAAGACACAGACGAACATAACAGAAGGGAAGCAAAAATTTTAACTAATTAATTAATTTTAATTTTAATTTAAAAAACTAAAAATAAAATTTAAAAAACGATGTGATATAGATATATATATACACATATATGTATATACATATCTATATAGATATACCTATCTATATATACATATATGTATATATATCTATAAGGAAGTATTACTCGACAATCAAAAAGAATGAAATCTTGCCATTTTCAAATACATGGATGGAACTAGAGAGTATTATGTTAAGTGAAATTAGTCAGAGAAAGACAAATATCATATGACTTCACTCATATGAGGACTTTAAGACACAGAACAGATGAACATAACGGAAGGGAAGCAAAAATATATAAAAACAGGGAGGGGGACAAAACATAAGAGACTCTTAAATACAGAGAACAAACAGAGGGTTGCTGGAGGGGCTGTGGGAAGGGGGGATGGGCTACATGGGTAAGGTAAGGGGCACTAAGGAATCTACTCCTGAAATCATTGTTGCACTATATGCTAACTAACTTGCATGTAAATTAAAAAAAGAAAAAAGACAAAGACAAAGAAGAAAATCAATAAAAATAAAAACTCCACAGTGGCATTGATGACATTAGAGCTATTTTGTGTCATTTCACCTAAGATCCCGTCAATTAACTGATTATTTCTGTGAGGACACCTGCATAATTGCTAAAAACGTGCTAAAAATGAACCTGATTCAATTGCATGTTTCTTGTGGTTCAGGGCATGGATTGTTCTAGTATATCTTCCTCCAGCTCTGCTACCACCACACCCTCACTCTTCTGCTGGGGCTTGTGACTGAAGCCAGTGCCGTCCTGGCCCCCCCCCCCCAACCCCAACCCGTGCTGGGTCCCTCTTGTCACCTACGCCTACCACTTAGGGCCTGGGCTGCCTCCACGTCGTTTCCACAGGAGTAGCTTCCAGTGCCTCAGCATCCTCCCAGTGTCTTCCACCCCCGGCCTCTGATGGAGACTCTCACCAGCACCTGGTGACAGCATGCATCTCTCTTTTCTGAGAAGGCCCTCCCACTCCTGCTTGCGTGTCCTGTCTGCAGATGACCTTCACGACCACCCCGGCCACTTACTCATCCTGACAGGAACATGTGTGACACACGCTCTCTCCACCAGGCCAGGGGTGAGAGCCTGCCTGGTGCCGGCATGAGGATGTGTGGGTTTCTCTCTTCCCCTGCGTGACTTTGGCAAGCACTTAGCCTCCTTGGGGCCCTGTTTCCACACCTGTAAAATAAAAGAGACGATGCCTGCCTCACCTGTTTCTCAGAAGAGTTTAAGAACTGACACCTGAGACGTGACAGGTGTGAAGACACGTGAGAAGTCAAACCCAGCCAACACATGGGTCATGTTACTAACACTCCCATTATCAACCCCTTCTTATGACTGTGATAATGTCCCATACCCTTTGAGGTTTATCACAACCATGTGATAATGAGGGTGACGAGCACATTTGCCAATTGATAGACGGCTTTATCTTCAGGCTTCAATAATTCCATTTTGAACAGCAAACATGACCCGTGATCAGTCATAAAGCTGTGGAGAATAGGTTTCATGCTTTGAAAGCATCTCAACCGTCAGCATTTACGGGTGCTCAGCATGAGCTACTCAAGGAGGAAACACGTTGTCTTTCTATCTTTGAAAAGAGGACACCTGTGTGCTTTCTCTGTACATAAGGACAAGCCCATAGAGGGCGTGGAGAAGGATCTGAAAGATAAGGTAGAAACACGAGGACAGAAGATACAATATGGATTTCATACAAAGGCTGCCAGGCACACTATCATCTCCTAGTCTGTACTAGGTCTGCCGCCACAACAAAGTAGCACAGACAGCGGCTTACACCAGACAGTCAGGAAACCTGAGACCTGGGTGTGAGCCTGCGGGTTCCTCCTGAGGCCACTCACTGCCCTGCAGACACCGTGTGTCCCGTGTCCTCACACGGTCGTCCCTCTGCGTGTCTGTGTCCTCCCTCCTCTCACTGTGAGGACAGCAGCCCTGTTGCATTACGGCCGCCCTGATGGTCTCCTAATGGTCCAAACACAGTCACCCTCTGAGGTTTGGGGGGCTAAGGGTTCAGCATATGAATCTGGGGGGATACAATTCAGTCCGTGACACTGTCCAAATACCTCAGCCTCTTAAAACCAGTGTGGCCCTGGGGACCTCTATCAGCAGACATGTTGTGATAGGCTGAACTTTGGTGCTGGCATGTTGACACGTGTTCTGTGAGGTTTACAACCTGCGGTCCTCAGACTCAGAAGGAGGGCTGTGTGTCCATCACCCTGGGGGTGACGCAGTGGCTTGGCACCTGGGGCGTCCATTGTCTTGCAGATGCCTGAGTTTCCCAGTGCACCTGTGTCCCGTGCATGTGCACGCCTGCGTGTGTGTATGTGTGTGTGCACACGTGTGTTGGAGTGCAAGAGCTGGTGCCTGTGGAGAGGACTCAGAAGCAGAAAGGAAGAGGGAAGCAAGGGGGATTAATATCTGAATTTATTCGTCATTTCCATGGATACATCCTGATCACAGAGACTTGCGGTTCGGGGCTGTGGCCCTTGCACACCCATCCACAGAGGAGCCTCGGGAGACTCATGGGAGTGAGGACTCACGAGGTGGAGACGTGGGCAGTCAGAACTGTGAAACAGACAAGACGCCAACAACACAAACGTAATTCGTAAATGTGCAGAAAAACTTACTTTCATTTTCAAATCTTAGTTATGTTAAAGAACATTATGCTTTTCGGGGCAACCGTATGGCTCAGTCAGTTAAGCGTCCGACTCTTGGTTTCAGCTCAGGTTATGATCTCAGTTCATGGGTTCCAGTCCTGCATTGGGCTCTGTGCTGATAGACTGGAGCCTGCTTGAGATTCTCTCTCTCTCTCTGCCCCTCCCCTGATCATTCATTGTCTCTCTCTCTCTCTCTCTCTCTCTCAAAAACAGAAAATTCGGGGCGCCTGCATGGCTTAGTCGGTTAAGCATCCAACTTCGGCTCAGGTCGTGATCTCGCGGTTCATGGATTCCAGCCCCGCATCGGGCTCTGTGCTGACAGCTCAGAGCCTGGAGCCTGCTTCAGATTCTGTGTCTCCCTCTCTTCTGCCCCTCCCCACACAAGAGAGCTTGTGTGCTCTCTCTCTTAAAAATAAATAGACATTTTTTTAAATTAAAAACAAAATTAAATGCCAGCACGTGTCTTGTCTTCTTACATCTGATTCTAATGTTGGAGCGTCCTTACTTCACACCCTGAAAGGCAGAGAAATGAGCCTCCAGTGTTCCCCTCATGGTGGGACCAAGAACATTGCCTGGGTGGCAGCTGTCTGTGAGAAGAGGTGCTGCAGCCCGCTTGTCTGTACTCTGCCTCAGACAGAGGCTAGTGGGCCCTTGTGGCCTCTTACGTACCCTCCCGTGGGAAAAAATACATCTGCACAGGCCGCAAGTTCCTTTGAGGTTGAATCTTCATTTCTCTCGAGAGTTCGCTTTTCCAAGCCACCCTTTGGCACGGAGTGCAATGGCCACGGTTCTTGTGCAGTCTGTGAGGCCAGGGAAGCATCTGGCTAAGGAAATCAGACATCGGCCACCAAGTCTCCGAGCAGGGGGACACTGCCATCAGGCAGCCCGTCTCCTCTGTCCCATAGGGCAGGGAATTTAGGTTAGACTTGATCCATGTGCGCCAAAGCGGATCGACATTTTCCTGCAAACCACTATTCAGTTCAGGCTCCCAGCAACCCCTGGGACACAGCTCTGTGCCAGCGAGGCATGGGGCGCACTGCGGTAGGAAGGCACGGCCCCTGCCATCTCAAGTTCCTGCCGACTGCAGAAGTACAGGCCCCTCTGAGAAAGTAGGACAGGACGAGTCAGGATTTGATAATAACCGCAGTGGACACTTCGGCCAGCCATTCGAACAAGGAGCAAAACAGGGACCACAGACACCCCTTCGCACAGGCTAGAAATACTGATAAGAGGATTCACGACAGTTACTAAACCCCGAGCTTACTGAGAACCTCTACCTTCATCAAGGACATCCTTCCATATCCCCGTGGCTTTATTTTTTTCTTTCTCTTGGATCAACCCATCAATCTGCAGACATGCTGATCTCTGCCCAAAACCAAAACAGGAATCAAACAAAAACCCGACTTTACTCTCTCTCCAGATTGCACTCACTTTTCCGTTCTCCCTTACTTCAAACTCTCCAGCCTCTTAAAATCGAGTGTGGCACTGTGGACCTCTTGCAGCAGACACATTGCAATAAGGCTGAGCTTTGGTGCCAGCATGGTGATGCACATGTCTTGTGAGGTCTACAACCTGGGGTCCTCAGATTCTCCAGGAGAATTGCACATTCCATTCTCCTTCGCGTTCTCTCTGGAACATAGCCAAGCAGGCTTCCAACCCCAGAGCCCGCCTGAAACTGCTCTTGACAGAGTCTCCATCAAGTCCCCGTCGGCAAAACCCAATGGCAACCTCAGTCCTCATCCTCCTCTCCACGGTATTTGGACACTTGGGCTGATGGGAGTTAAGAGCAGTGTTCTTGCTTACACACACACACACACACACACACACACACACACATTCTGTTTATCAACACATGATGTTTGTTATAAGAAGGGAACATTTTATTCAACACTCCCGTTCTTTATTACATTCTTTGAAGAAAGCTTCCTTTTGCTGTGGTTAAAACCATGGCACTGTATTTCTTGAACCTGAAGGAGCTTCTCAAAATGAGCTGAATTCAAAATACTCAGAGCTTAATATGCTGTGTCCGCTTGTGGAAACTACTTCTCCAGATGTTTGTGGAGTCTTGCATAGCAACATTTCAGAAGCAAACCATCAGCAGATGTGAACACATATGAGCTACTTCTTCAATTTGCCGGAAAAATTAACCAAAAATTACCTCTCTTTCTCCCCTAGGGATGTTGGAAGCTAAAATTCATGAAGGTGGCAAACGAGCACATGAAAAGATGCTCCACATTGTAGTTATCAGAGAAAGACACATAAAACAACAAGGAGATACCACTGTCCCATGAGAATGGCCAGAACCCACAACACTGACCACACCAAGTGCTGACAACCTGGACGAACACGGACTCACACTCACTGCTGGCAGGAATGCAAAATGGCGCGGCCACCTTGGAAGGCAGTTTGGTGGTTTCTTACAAAACTAAACATGCTCTGGGGCGCCTGGGTGGCTCAGTCGGTTGGGCGTCTGACTTCGGCTCAGGTCATGATCTCTCAGTTCATGAGTTCGAGCCCTGCGTCGGGCTCTGTGCTGACAGCTCAGAGCCTGGAGCCTGTTTCAGATTCTGTGTCTCCCTCTCTCTCTCTGACCCTCCCCATTCATGCTCTGTCTCAAAAATAAATAAACGTTAAAAAAAATTAAAAAAAAAACAAAACGAAACATGCTCTCACCTTGCAATCCAGCAATTACGCTCTTTGCTATTTACTCAAAGGAGTCGAAAACATATCCACACAAAAACCTGCAGTGGGTGTTTACAGCAGCTTAATTCATAACTGCCAAATTTTGGAAGCAGCCAAGAAAGACATCCTTCAGTAGGTGATACATAAATAAATGGATTCACCCAGACAATGGATATAACTGAGCACTAAAAAGGAAATGAGCTATGAGGCCATGAAAGCATGGAGGAAACTTGGACACAGGTCACCAAGTGAAAGAAGCAACAGACTGCATAAAGCACTGTGACACGCAGAGGACCCTGTGGTGGAAAAGCAACACACAAAATTCAACAGAAACGATACCAGGAGCAAATTCCAGTCAGCAGGGCCTTGAGTGGCTCAGACCAACTCTCGGCAGGACCAGCTGGGCAGGAAACCACCCCCCGCCCTCCCACCGAGGACCCCGAGGCCCAGGTGCCAGATGTGAAAACCCGGCCCTTAGTCTGGGGTGCCTGGCACCCATGTGCAGGTTGCTTACACAGAGCCCTCTCCTAAACACCGATCCCATGAGAAGGGGCTCAGGGCAGCAGCCTGCTGGACCCAGCCCGCCTGTGCCCACAACTCCATCGGGACCACACGTCCCCCATGCCCACACCAGTCCCCTCTCCCTCGGGTGTGGTCCCATGGCCAAGGCTGTAACTGGTTTAACTGAAACACTGATTTCTGTCTTTCCCTTCCAGATGAGCTCTTTCAAATAATGTCACATTGAGGCCCTGAACTCACTGGAGCCACGCCTGCCACGGATGCAGGAGCGGGGCCGGGTGAGTCACGCTCCTTTTTCCTGCCTTCCCACCTTGGTCCGAGTCCCACAGTCACCCCAGTGGCCCCAAGCCTTTTCTCAGGACCCCTGTAGCTGAGGACGCAGTATCTGTCAGGCACGGAGCAGGCACTAGGGTCCTCATAAAGGGGAGGCCGGAGGATCAGAGTCCAAGAGAGAGGCTGAGGGGGGACGCAGGGTCCAGAAAAAAGCAACAATATTGCATGGAAGGGAGCCACAGCCCAGGAACACAGGCACCTCCAGAAGCTGGACAAAAGCGGGGAAACATTCTCACCCAGAGCTTCCTGGGAACTGGCCCTCTCAGTTTAGGCTTGTGATCTCCAGAACTATAATAAAATCTGTGTTGTGTTAAGCCAGTAAAGTTTTGGTGATTTTCTTTTTTAACAGCAGCAATAGAAGCCTAATTCATCACTCATTTCCTCATGAACCGTTTTCTGGTTTCTGCACCTGCTTCATGGTACGTGGTGATCAGCGTGGCACATTCTGCTCTGCAGGAAGACAGAGTAACATTGGCCACGTCGCAGGCCACGAAAATCACTTCCTTTTTAAAAAAATTTTTTTTAATGTTTGTTTATTTTTGAGAGAGAGAGAGAGAGAGACAAAGAGACGCGGGGGGGCTGGGGGCAGAGAGAGGGAGACACAGAATCTGGAAGCAGGCTCCAGATTCTGAGCTGTCTGCACAGAGCCTGATTGCGGCTGGAACTCACAAGCTGTGAGATCATGACCTGAGCTGAAGTCGGACACTCAAATGACTGAGCCACCCAGGAGCCCCAGGAAAATCACTTCCTAATCCTGAGAGCTCACTGCCTGCCACAACCTTTGGGGATCAGACTTCTGGGTACCAGACAGTCACACGGAGTTTGAATTTTAGTGAAAGATTATATTGCACAACAGGGCAATGCACTCTTGTCCCTTTAGCGCACAGGAATACATTCCATGTGGAGTTTTTGCAGAGATGGACATGTATTGATGTTTCCTATAACAAGCCCAGTCCCACGTTTCATCAGGGAGTTAGTTAAAAGCCCATTAGAGGGAGACTGGGGAGATGGTGGCAGTGTGGTGTCATTTTTACCTCCCCCGGTTCTCCCAGAAACAGACACAGTAGACTTGACAGGAAAACTGATGGCCTACTGAGGACAGCTACCACTAAACAGAGGACCACACGCTCCCACCAACCCCAGTGGCAGGGCAGGTGAGCCGCCTGCAGCTGAAGGCATCCATGAGGGATTTGGGAAAGGGAACAGAGCTCCTGGTGGCCTCCTGGACCGAAGCCACTGGAGTAGACACAGGAAAGTGGAAGGGACCACAGAGACAGAGCCTTCTATTTGTGGCTGCGCACACAGGAAGGGGCCAGGGCCCCATAGCTCTGGAGCATCCAGACCCCATAAACTAGCAAGACAGACAAGGCCCCTGCAGCCCCAAGTTCCCTCACCGGGGAGAAGCTGGGGGAACTGAACTCACGGCCAACTGCACGGGGAGGGGGGGGGCGCAGTGGGGTCAGAGAGGGGCAACACCCACGTGCAGGAGGGGAGGGGGCCCTCCGGGGGCGCCGGACCACGAAAGAACAGCACCAGCGGCTGTGCGCATGCCACACTCTCCTGCAGGTGCAGGCACATCCTTCCTGCCTTTTCGTACTTCTAATATAAGCCGCAGCAAAGGATCATGGGAAAATCTATGTTACCATTGTCAGATCCCTGCCAACGAGGAAAGCGTGCCAGGAAGATACAGACCCTCACTTTCCAGACCCTCCCCAGCACAAACGCCCCAAGGACCCTCCCTCCACCCCACCTCCCCCCACGAATGCCCACTCGGACCCTCACTCGTGTGCGCCTTTGCACATCGGAGGCACCTGTGCAGGTGGCAGCCTCCACCTTCCAGCTGTGTCCGCACGTGCAGGGGGTAGTGGTGGGTAGCTCTGCAGCCTCCTGTGTAAGGGCACTAACTCCATCAGGACCTGTCTCCTCGGCAGGAGTCAGGATTTCAACAGAAGAACTTGAGGACACAAGCCGTTCGTCTGTCACAGGGCCCCGGTCACCAGGGCCCTCCTGGCTCCAAGGACCACAGGCCCAGCTGAATCCACTCTCTCCGGAGACCCCAGACGAGAGACAAAGGACGCTCCAGCCACGTTTGTCCATCATCATTTGGCAAGAAACAAGCCACGAGTCTGAGTTGCATCAAACCTCCAGGTCTAAGGCAGGACGCGGTGAAACGTGGAATAACCCCCACAGGAGAGCTGTCAGTGGTGTGTGCCTTGTGGGCACCTAAAAGCATCTGGGCAATACAAATTGTAAAGCCAGAGAACGTGGAGAGGGAGGAATGACGTTCTGACTGAGAGACGTATCATTGCTGGGGCCCTCCAATCCAAACCAAAAAAGTATAATTTCGAGCCACTGGAGGAAGAACGCTGAATTCTGCTCCTCTGGTGTGCAAAAATGCCACTCCAAACTTAATGGCTTAAACTAGCACGCTTTGTTTGCTCCCATTTTGGAGCCAGGCACAGCAGGACGGCTGATTTTGAGGCACTCTGGCGGGCGGGGGGTGGGGACTGACCTGCCCTGATGGCCCCTCCACCCAGGTGTGAGGCCCTCCCACGTTGGAGGCCTGTGGGCGCTTCCTCTCTCCTTTCCCAAAAGGTCTCTCCCCTGTGCTTAAGGCCACAGTGATGTCTGGCGGCGGACAAAAGGGAGTCAGTCCTGAAGGCCGAGCCCCCCCAGGAGCTCCGCCCCCCATCCTACTGGCCAAACAGGACTCAGCCGCCTAAGAGAGGACTACAGCCGGTGCTTTATTTTGCTAAGCAATTACTATTAACTTTTGCTTGCTGGGAGTTCTGCAGTTACGTTTGCAAAGGGTTCCCATCCTTTAGAGACCCTCAGGGTAGATGAAAGGATATGCAGATGCCCTGGGGGAGAGGGAGGCCGGGTCAGGACAGACGCAGGCTCACCAAGCTGTGGAACTGTTGAAGCTGGCTGATGCACATCTTTCTCTATTTTTGCGTGTGCTGGTAAATTTCCATAATACAAAGAAAAAACAAAACAAGTACACGCCAAGCCCCAGACTCATTTAAATGAGAGCAGGAATGCACTGGGTGCTCCAGGGCTCCTGTGTGCTGGAGCAAATGCAATAGTAGCCGAACCTGGCCACAGGTCTAGCACCTTCTGTGTGCGCAGCACTTTACCCGGTGTCCAAACTCTCATCGGTGAGAGTCTCCCTGATTCAGCACAGCAAGAATGTCAGTTTTTAAATTTTTTTTTCAACGTTTATTTATTTTTGGAACAGAGAGAGACAGAGCATGAACGGGGGAGGGGCAGAGAGA
>NW_024412412.1:38406-54007 GCF_014898765.1 Herpailurus yagouaroundi
TTATTTTTGGGACAGAGAGAGAGCATGAATGGGGGAGGGGCAGAGAGAGAGGGAGACACAGAATCGGAAACAGGCTCCAGGCTCTGAGCCATCAGCCCAGAGCCTGACGCGGGGCTCGAACTCACGGACCGCGAGATCGTGACCTGGCTGAAGTCGGACGCTTAACCGACTGCGCCACCCAGGCGCCCCTGGATTATTTGTTCTTTAGGTGTTGAGTTTGATAAGATCTTTGTAGATTTTGGATACTAATCCTTTATCTGATATGTCATTTGCAAATATCTTCTCCCATTCTGTCAGTTGCCTTTTAGTTTTGCTGATTGTTTCCTTTGCTGTATAGAAGCTTTTTATTTTGATGAGGTCCCAGTAGTTCATTTTTGCTTTTGTTTCCCTTGCCTCTGGAGACGTGTTGAGTAAGAAGTTGCTGTGGCCAAGATCAAAGAGGTTTTTGCCTGCTTTCTCCTTGAGGATTTTGATGGCTTCCTGTCTGACATTGAGGTCTTTCATCCATTTTGAGTTTTTGTGTATGGTGTAAGGAAGTGGTCCAGGCTCATTCTTCTGCATGTTGCTGTCCAGTTTTCCCATCACCACTTGCTGAAGAGACCGTCTTTATTCCATTGGATATTCTTTCCTGCTTTGTCAAAGGTTAGTTGGCCATACGTTTGTGGGTTCCTTTCTGGGTTCTCTATTCTGTTCCATTGATCTGAGTGTCTGTTCTTGTGCCAGTCTCATACTGTCTTGATGATTACAGCTTTGTAATACAGCTTGAAGTCTGGGATTGTGATGCCTCCTGCTTTGGTTTTCTTTTCAAGGTTGCTTTGGCTATTCGGGGTCTTTTCTGGTTCCATACAAATTTTAGGATTATTTGTTCTACCTCTGTGAAGAATGCTAGAATGTGTTACTGTGATAGGGATTGCATTGAATATGTAGATTGCTTTGGGTAGTATTGACATTTTAACAATATTTATTCTTCCTATCCAGGAGCATGGGATCTTTTTCCTTTTTTTTTTTTTTTGTCTTCTTCAGTTTCTTTCATAAGCTTTCTGTAGTTTTCAGTGTATGGATTTTTCACCTCTTAGGTTAGATTTATTCCTAGGTATTTTATGGTTTTTGGTGCAACTGTAAATGGAATCCATTCCTTGATTTCTCTTTCTGTCACTTCATTGTTGGTGTATAGGAATGCAACTGATTTCTGTTCGTTGATTTTATATCCTGCAACTTTGCTAATTCGTGAATCAATTCTAGCAGTTTTTTGGTGGAATCTTTTGGGTTTTCCATATAGAGTATCATGTCATCTGCGAAGAGTGAAAGTTTCACCTCTTACTGACTGATTTGGATGCCTCTTATTACTTTGTGTTCTCTGATTGCAGAGGCTAAGACTTCCAATTCTATGTTGAATAATAGTGGCGAGAGTAGACATCCCTGTCTTGTTCCTGACCTTAGGGTGAAAGGTGTCAGTTTTTCCCCATTGAGGATGATATTAGTGTTGGGTCAGTTTTTCCCCAGTAAGGATGATATTAGTGTTGGGTTGTTCATATATGGCTTTTATGATCTCGAGGTATGCTGCTTCTATCCCTACATTTTTGGGGGTTTTTATCAAGAAAGGATGCTGTATTTTGTCAAATGCTTTCTCTGCATCTATTGAGAGGATCAATCATATGATTCTTGTCCTTTGTTTTATTGATGTGATGAATTGCTTTAATTGTTTTTGCAGATATTGAACCAGCCGTGTATCCCAGGTATAAATCCCACTTGGTCGTGGTGAAATATTTTTTTAATGTATTGGTGGATCCGGTTGGCTAATATCTTGTTGAGGATTTTTGCATCCATGTTCATCAGGGAAATTGGTCTATAGTCCTCCTTTTTAGTGGGGTCTCTGTCTGGTTTTGGAATCAAGGTAATGCTGGCTTCATAGAAAGAGTTTGGAAGTTTTCCTTCCATTTCTATTTTTTGGAACACCTTCAAGAGAATAGGTGTTAGCTCTTCCTTAAATGTTTGGTAGAATTCCCTTGGAAAGCCATCCAGCCCTGGACTCTTGTTTTTTGGCAGATTTTTGATTACTAATTCGATTTCTTTACTGGTTATAGGTCTGTTCAAATTTTCTATTTCTTCCTGTTTCAATTTGGTAGTGTATATGTTTCTAGGAATTTGTCCATTTCTTCCAGATTGCCCATTTTATTGGCATATAATTGCTCATAATATTCTCTTATTATTGTTTGTATTTCTGCTGTGTTGGTTGTGATCTCTCCTCTTTCATTCTTGATTTCATTTATTTGGGTCCTTTCCTTTTTCTTCGTGATCAAAGTGGCTAGTGGTTTATCAATTTTGTTAATTCTTTCAAAGAACCAGCTTCTGGTTTAATTGATATGATCTACTGTTTTGTTTTTTGTTTTTTGTTTTTTGTTTTTTTGTTTTTTTTTTTTTTTTGGCTTCGATAGCATTAATTTCTGCTCTAATCTTTATTATTTCCTGTCTTCTGCTGGTTTTGGGTTTTATTTGCTGTTCTTTTTCCAGCTCCTTAAGGCGTAAGTTTAGGTTGTGTATCTGAGATCTTTTTTCCTTCTTTAGGAAGGCCTGGATTGCTCTATACTTTCCTCTTATGACCGCCTTTGCTGCATCCCTAGAGGTTTTGGGTTATGGTGTAATCATTTTCATTGACTTCCACATACTTTTTAATTTCCTCTTTAACTTCTTGGTTCACCCATTCATTCTTTAGTAGGATGTTCTTCAGTCTCCAAGTGTTTGTTACCTTTCCAAATTTTTTCTTGTGGTTGATTTCGAGTTTCATAGCGTTGTGGTCTGAAAATATGCACAGTATAATCTCAATCTTTTTGTACTTGCTGAGGGCTGATTTGTGTCCCAGTATTTGGTCTATTCTGGAGAATGTTCCATGTGCACTGGAGAAGAATGTGTATTCTGCTGCTTTCGATGAAATGTTCTGAATATATCTGTTAAGTCCATCTGGTCCAGTGTGTCATTCAAAGCCATTGTTTCCTTGTTGATTTTTTGATTAGATGATATGTCCATTGCTGTGAGTGGGGTGTTGAAGACTCCTACAATTATGGTATTACTATCGATGAGTTTCTTTATGTTTGTGATTAATTGATTTATATATTTGGGTGCCTTCACATTTGGCACGTAAATGTTTACAATTGTTAGGTCTTCCTGGTGGATAGACCCCTTGATTATGATATAATGCCCTTCTGCATCTCTTGATACAGTCTTTATTTTAAAGTCTAGATTGTCTGATATAAGTATGGCTACTCTGGCTTTCTTTTGTTGACCATTAGCATGATAGATGGTTCTCCATCTCCTTATTTTCAATCTGAAGGTGTCTTAGGTCTAAAGTGGGTCTCTTGTAAACAGCATATAGATGGGTCTTGTTTTCTTATGCGTTCTGTTACCCTATGTCTTTTGATTGGAGCATTGAGTCCATTGACATTTAGAGTGAGTACTGAAAGATTTGAATTTATTGCCATTATGATGCTTGTAGAGTTGGTGTTTCTGTTTGGGTTCTCTGGTCCTTTCTAATCTTTGTTGCTTTCAATATATATATATATATATATATATATATTTATATCTATATACATTCACACACACACACACACACACACACACACACACATATATATATATATATATATATATATATATATATATTTTTTTTTTTTTTAAATCTTTTCTCCCCTCAGAGAGTCCCCCTTAAAATTTCTTACAGGGCTGGTTTAGTGGTCACAAACTCTTTAATTTTTGTTTGTGTGGGAAACTTTTTATCTCTACTTCTATTTTGCTGGATAGAATTCTTGGCTGCATATTTTTCTGATTCAGCACACTGAATATATCCTGCCACTCCTTTCTGGCCTGCCAAATTTCTGTGGATAGTTCTGCTGCAAACCTGATCTGTCTTCCCTTGTAGGGTAAAGACTTTTTTTTTTTTCCCTTGTTGCTCTCATGATTCTCTCCTTGCCTGAGTATTTTGTGAATTTGACTATGATATGCCTTGTCGATGGTCGGTTTTGGTGAATCTAATGGAGGTCCTCTGTGCTTCCTGGATTTTGATGTCTGTGTCTTTCCCCACGTTAGGAACGTTTTCTGCTACGATTTGTTCACATAACCCTTCTACTCCTATTTCTCTCTCTTCCTCTTCTGGGACCCCTATGATTCTGATGTTCCTTTTTAATGAGCCACTGATTTCTCTAATTCTTAATTTTTTATTGACGTTTATTCATCTTTGAGAGACAGAGAGAGACAGAGCATGAGCGTGGAAGGGGCAGAGAGAGGGAGACACAGAATCGGAAGCAGGCTCCAGGCTCTGAGCTGTCAGCACAGAGCCCAACGTGGGGCTTGAACTCAGGAACTGCGAGATCATGACCTGAGCCAAAGTGGGATGCTCAACCGACTGAGCCACCCAGGTGCCCCTGATTTCTCTAATTCTTAAATCGTGCTCTTTTGCCTTAATCTCCTTCTTTTTTCTGCTTAATTATTCTCTATAAGTTTGTCCTCTATATCGCTGATTCTCTGTTCTTCCTCATCCATCCTTGCCACTGCTGCATCCATCCATGATTGCAGCTCAGTTATTAATTTCATTCTGGCTATTTTTTACTTATTTTATCCCTGCAGAAAGGGATTCTAATCTATTTTAGACTCCAGCTAGTATTCTTATTATTGTGATTCTAAATTCTGTTTCAGACATCTTGCTTGTATCTGTGTTGGTTAAATCCCTGGCTGTCATTTCTTCGTGCTCTCCTTTTGGGGTGAATTCTTTCATTTTGTCATTTTTGAAGGGAGAAAAGGAATTAATGAGGTAGAAAAAGTAAAATTTAAAAAATTAAAATTAAAAAATATTAAAATTAAAAAATTAAATACACATACACACACACACAGCAATTGAATAAATGATGCTAGATCCTAGGTGTGTTTTGGTCTGGGTGTTGAAAGTGGTTTGACAGATTAGAGAAAAAAGGGGGGGGGATAAAAAAAAAAAAGGAAACCGTCTGAGAATTTGAAAAGATGAATACACTGAAGTAGACTAAAATGAAATGATGGAAGTAAAATAGAATTGGAAAAAATATACACAAAAGTAAAGAACATAGTAGAAAATTAAATAAAAACATTTTTAATAAAAATTAAAAATGATGAATTTTTTCTTTTTCTATATTCAAGAAAAAGAAAATAAATGAAAAAGAGAAGAAAGAGAAAAAAGAAAAAAGGAAATCATTTGAAAATTTGAAACAGTGAATACACTGTAGCAGACTAAAATAAAGTGATGCAAGTAAAATAGAATTTGAAAAAAGTTACATAAAAGCAAAAGGTATAGTAGTAAAAATTAAATAAAAATATATTTAATAAAATTTGAAAATAAAAAAATTTTTTCTCTTTCTGTATCCAAGAAAAGTAAGTGTAAAAGAGAAAAAAAAAGAAAATTGAATAGATGGATCTGCTAAAAGATTGAAGTAGGACTGAAATTACTTCATTTTCTCTAAAAGTCAGTCTATGTGGCACTTTATAGTCCATAAACTAAGCCCGCAGTGAGATTCCTGTTCTTGAAGAGCGAAGCTGGCCCAGTTGGGCGGGGCTCAGTGTAACAGCTCCACTCTCTACTAGGTGGCGCTGCTAGCCTACTGGGGTGGGTTGTTGCTGTGCTTGTAGGTGCGTATGCGCATGCGTGGGATTGGTGAAAATGGCTCCACCCAGCTATCCAGTCTGTTCTCCCGGGTCAGCAATCGCACACCCATCCTCTGTCTTCAGCTCTCATCTACTCCCCGCTTTTTCACTCTCCGTGACCAGGCTGCAGGCAGTACCTCTCTCCCGAGTTTTGTCCCAGATGCAGCTGTTTTCCCTGGCCCCTTACTTCCGAAGGACTGTGGCTTTGACCCCTTCTACCCCTCTGCAGGAGGGTCTCACCGAGCAATGGCCAAATGAGCAATGGCCAAATGTTGGCTGCACCCAGGAATGCTTGCTGGACCCTGCTGCTCCAGTGCCCTGAGACTATGGCCAGGTGCCAGCCCACCCCAGAAAAAGTTCGCGAGATAGTGTAGCAGCAGCTCTTTAGGGATTATGGAAAATCACAACACACATCTGGCACCAGGCTTCACCCTTAATGACCTTATTCCAGCACCAGCGAATGTAGCCGTTTTCTGGGGTCTGCTGGGACCAGGTGGCTTCAATACCCTCTACCAAATGTCCTTCCAGCAGTGGAACTGCTTTTCCCTGTGGGTCCTGAGAACATCCTAGACCCCGCTCTGTTCCTGGGGATTTGCCCTTCCCACCAAAGCACTGCCAGGTATGGAGCTGTGGAGTTGCAGCCTTTGCACTCCCCTTGTTTACAGTCTTAATGGAATTTAAACCCTCTCCTTTCTCCCTTTTTAGTTCAGTCCCTGCAGCTGTTTCCAATTTTCCACTTTCTCTCCAGCTGCTTTTGGGAAGGGGTGCTTTTCCCATATTCTCCCCCCCAACCCCCCGTCTCTGTCCTCTTTCTGCTCGCAAAAGCACATCCCTTCCTGCACCTTCTCGCTCCCCAAGTTCACCTCTCCACGTACCTGCTGAATTCTGTGGTTCAGGTTGTGCAGATTGTTGTGTTAATCCTCCAATCAGTTTTCTAGGTGTGTATGATGGTTTAGTGTTGGTGTGGCTGTATTTCATGGACGCAAGACACACAAAAAAACTTCCATGCTGTTCTGCCATCTTGGCTCCTCCTCTACCACATCTTCTTTATCCATTCATCCATCTATGGACATTTGAGCTCTTTCCATACTTTGGCTATTGTTGATAGTGCTGCTATAAACATTGGGGTGCATGTGCCCCTTCAAAATAGCATACCTGTATCCCTTGGATAAATACCTAGTGATACAATTGCTGGGTCATAGGGTAGTTCTATTTTTAATTTTTTGAGGAACCTCCACACTGTTTTCCAGAGTGGCCACACCAGTTTGCATTCCCACCAGCAGTGCAAAAGAGATCCTCTTTCCACATCCTTGCCAACATGTGTTGTTGCCTGAGTTGTTAATGTTAGCCATTCTGACAGGTGTGACGTGGTATCTCCTTGTGGTTTTGATTTGTATTTCCCTGATGATGAGCAATATTGAGCATTTTGTCATGTGTCGGTTGGCCATCTGGATGTCTTCTTTGGAGAAGTGTCTATTCCTGTCTTTTGCCCATTTCTTCCCTGGGTTATTTGTTCTTTGGGTGTTGAGTTTGATAAGTTCTTTATAGATTTTGGATACTAACCCTTTATCTGATATGCCATTTGGAAATATCTTTTCCCATTCTGTCAGTTGCCTTTTAGTTTTGCTGATTGTTTCCTTTGCTGTGCAGAAGCTTTTTATTTTGATGAGGTCCCAGTAGTTCATTTTTGCTTTTGTTTCCCTTGCCTCTGGAGACGTGTTGAGTAAGGAGTTGCTGTGGCCAAGATCAAAGACGTTTTTGCCTGCTTTCTCCTCTAGGATTTTGATGGCTCCCTGTCTTACGTTTAGGTCTTTCATCCATTTTGAGTTTATTTTTGTGTATGGTGTAAGAAAGTGGTCCATGTCCATTCTGCGTGTTGCTGTCCAGTGTTCCCATCACCACTTGCTGAAGAGACCGTCTTTATTCCATTGGATATTCTTTCCTGCTTTGTCAAAGATAAGTTGGCCATACGCTTGTGGGTCCATTTCTGGGTTCTCTATTCTGTTCCACTGATCTCAGTGTCTGTTTTTGTGCCAGTCCCATACTGTCTTGATGATTACAGCTTTGTAATACAGCCTGAAGTCCAGGATTGTGATGCCTCCTGCTTTTGTGGTTTGTTTTTTTTTTTTTCAGGATTGCTTTGGCTCTTCAGGGTCTTTTCTGGATCCATACAAATTTTAGGATTATTTGTTCTAGCTCTGTGAAGAATGCTGTTATTATTTTGATAGGTATTGCATTGAATATGTAGATTGCTTTGGGTGGTATGGACATTTTAACAATATTTGTTCTTCCTATCCAGGAGCATGGAATCTTTTTCCATATTTTTGTGTCTTCTTCAATTTCTTTCATAAGCTTTCTATACTTTTCAGTGAATAGATTTTTCACCTCTTTGGTTAGATTTATTCCTAGGTATTTTATGGTTTTTGGTGCAACTGTAAATGGGATCCATTCATTGATTTCTCTTTCTGTTGCTTCATTGTTGGTGAATAGGAATGCAACTGACTTCTGTACATTGATTTTATGTCCTGCAACTTTGCTGAATTCATAAATCAATTCTAGCAGTTTTTTGGTGGAATCTTTTGGGTTTCCCATATAGAGTATCATGTCATCTGTGAAGAGTGAAAGTTTCACCTCCTCCTGGCCGATTTGGATGCCTTTTATTCCTATGTGTTGTCTGATTGCTGAGGCTAAGTCTTCCAATACTATGTTGAATAACAGTGGAGAGAGTGGACATCTCTGTCATGTTCCTGACCTTAGGAGGAAAGCTCTCTGTTTTTCCCCATTGAGGATATTATCGGTGAGTCTTTCATATATGGCTTTTATGACCTTGAGGTATGATCCTTCTATCCCTTGATAGAACGGATACTTGTATCAAGTATCAAGATACTTTCTTGATGGTTTTTATGAAGAAAGGATGATGTATTTTGTCAAATGCTTTCTCTGCATCTATTGAGAGGATCATATGGTTCTTGTCCTTTCTTTTTGATCTGATGAATCGCATTAATTGTTTTGCAGATATCGAACCAGCCCTGCATCCCAGGTATAAATCCCACTTGGTCATGGTGAATACTTTTTTTAATGTATTGTTGGATCTGGTTGGCTAGTATCTTGTTGAGGATTTTTACATCCATGTTCATCAGGGAAATTGGTCTGTAGTTCTCCTTTTTAGTGGGGTCTCTGTTTGGTTTTGGAATCAAGGTAATGCTGGCTTCATAGAAAGAGTTTGGAAGTTTTCCTTCCATTTCTATTTTTTGGAAAAGCTTCATGAGAATAGGTGTTAACTCTTCCTTAAATGTTTGGTAGAATTCCCCGAAAGCCAGCTGGCCCTGGACTCTTGTTTTTGGGAGATTTTTGATTACTAATTCGATTTCTGTACTGGTTATGGGTCTGTTCAAATTTTCTCTTTCTTCTGGCTTTAGTTTCAGTAGTTCATATGTTTCTGGGAATTTGTCCATTTCTTCCAGATTGCCCATTTTATTGGTGTATAATTGCTCATAACATTCTCTTTTTATTGTTTGTATTTCTGTTGTGTTGGTTGTGATCTCTCCTCTTTCATTCTTGATTTCATTTATTTGGGTCCTTTCCTTTTTCTTTTTGATCAAACTGGCTAGGGGTTAATGAATTTTGTTAATTCTTTCAAAGAACCAGCTTCTTGTTTTCATTGATCTGTTTTTTTGTTTTGTTTTGTGTTTTTGTTTTTGTTTTTTTTTGTTTCGATAGCATTGATTTCTGCTCTAATCATTATTATTTCCTGTCTTCTGCTGGTTTGGGGTTTTATCTGCTATTCTTTTTCCAGCTATTTAAGGTGTAAGGTTAGGTTGTGTATCTGAGACCTTTTTCCCTTCTTTAGAAAGGCCTGGATATACATCTGTCTTCTGACCAGCTTTGCTGTGTCCCAGATGGTTTGGGTTGTGGTGTTACCATTTTCATTGTTTTCCATGTACTTTTTAATTTCCTCTTTAAGTTCTTGGTTAACCCATTCATTCTTTAGTAGATGGTCTTTAGTCTCCAACTATTTGTTATCTTTCCAATTTTTTTTTTTGTGGTTGATTTTGAGTTTCGTATCTTTGTGGTCTGAAAATATGAAAATATTATAAGCAATTATCTCGATCTTTTTGTACTTGTTGAGGGCTGATTTGTGTCCTAGTACGTGATCTATTCTGGAGAATGTTCCAAATGCACTGGAGAAGAATGTGTATTCTGCTGCTTTAGATGAAATGTTCTGAATATATCTGTTAAGTACATCTGGTCCAATGTGACATTCAAAGATATTGTTTCCTTGCTGATTTTCTGTTTAGGTGTTCTGTCTATTGCTGTGAGTGGGGTTTTGAAGTCCGCTACTATTATGATATTATTATCAATGAGATTCTTTATGTTTGTTATTAATTGATTTATATATTTGGGTGCTTGAACATTTGGAGCATAAATGTTTACAATTGTTAGGTCTTCTTGGTGGATAGACTCCTTATTTATTATATAATACCATTCTTTGTCTTTTGTTACAGTGTTTATTTAAAGTCTTGATTGTCTGATATAAGTATGGCTACTTTGGCTTTCTTTTGTTGACCATTAACATGGTAGATGATTCCCCATCCCCTTACTTTCAATGTGAATATGTCTTTAGGTCTAAAGTGGGTATCTTGTAAACAGAATATAGATGGATCTTGTTTTCTTATGCATTCTGTTACCCTATGTCTTTTGATTGGAGTGTTTAGTCCATTGACATTGGGAGTGAGTACTGAAAGATATGAATTTATTGCCATTATGTTGCCTGTAGAGTTGGAGTTTCTGGTGGTGTTCTCTGGGCCTTTCTAGTCTTTGTTGTTTTGGGTCTTTTTTTTTTTTTCCAACTTTTCTCCCCTCAGAGAGTACCCCTTAAAATTTCTTTCAGGGCTGGTGTAGTGGTCACAAACTCCTTTAATTTTTGTTTGTCTGGGAAACTTTTTCTCTCTCCTTCTATTTTGAATCACAGCCTTGCTGGATAAAGAATTCTTGGCTGCATATTTTTCTGATTTAGCACAGTGAATATATCCTGCCACTCCTTTCTGGCATGCCAGGTTTCTGTGGATAGGCCTGCTGCAAACCTGATCTATCTTCCCTTGTAGCTTAAGGACTTTTTTTCCCTTGCTGCTTTCATGATTCTTTCCTTGCCTGTGTATTTTGTGAATTTGACTGTGATATGCCTGGTTGATGTTCAGTTTTTGTTGAATCTGATGGGAGTCCTCTGTGTTTCTTGGATTTTGATGTCTGTGTCTTTCCCTAGGTTAGGAAAGTTTTCCACTATGTTTGCTCACACAACCCTTCTACCCCTTTTTCTCTCTCTTCATTTTCTGGGACCCCTATGGTTTTGATGTTCCTTTGTAATGAATCACTGATTCCTCTAATTCTTAAATTGTGCTCTTTTAGTCTCCCTCTTTTTTTCTGCTTCATTATTCTCTATAAGTTTGTCCTCAATATCACTTATTTGCTGCTCAGTCTCATCCTTCCTGCCACCATGGCATCCATTCAAGATTGCAATCAGTTATAGCATTTTTTATTTCATCCTGACTAGCTTTTACTTCTTTTATCTCCGCAGAAAGGGATTCTAATCTATTTTCAACCCCAGTTAGTATTCTTATTATTGTATTCTGAATTCTGGTTCAGACATCTTGCTTATATCTGTGTTGATTAAGTCCTGGCTGTTGTTTCTTCCTGCTCTTTCTTTTGGGGTGAACTCCTTTGTTTCATTATTTTGAAGGAAGAAAAGGAATTAATAAGGTAAAAAAAAGGTAAAAGTAAAAAGTTAAAAAACAACACACACACACACAAAATCAAATAAAGGATGCTAGATCCTAGGTGTGTTTTGGTCTGGTTGTTGAAAGGAGCTTGACAGATTAGACAAAAAAGGGAAAAATAAGAAAAAAAAAACAAGAACAAAAGGTAAACATTTGAAATTTTGATAAAATGAATGCAATAAAATAGAATAAAATGAAATAATGGAAGTAAAATAGAATTTGAAAAATTTACGAAAAAGTAAAAAATACAGTAGAAAAAAATTACAGAAAAATATTTTTAATAAAAATTGATAATAAAAATAAATTTTTTCTCTTTTCTGTATTCAAGAAAAAGAAACAAAAAAGAGAAAAAAGTGAATAGATGGACCAGCGACAGACTGAAATATGATAAAATTACATTGTTTTCTCCTAGAAGTCAAACTATGAAGCACTTTATAGTCCATAAACTAAAGATGCAGAAAGACTTGTGTTCCTGAAGAGCAAGGTTGGCCCACTTGGGCGGGGCTTAGTGCATCGACTCTGTTCTCCACTAGATGGTGCTGCTTAGCTTACTGGAGTGATGGTTGTGGCGCTTGTAGGTGTGTATGCGCATGCCCAGGAGTGGTGAAAATGGCGTCACCCAACTACCCAGTTTCTAGTACTGGAACTCTGTTTTCCCAGATCAGCAATCCTGCACCCATCCTTTGTCTCTGGCTTCCATCCACTTCCTGCTTTTACACTGTGTGTGACAAAGCCATCAGATTGCCAGGTGGCAATCTCCCTCCTTAGTTTTATCTCAGATGGAGCTGTTTTTCCCGACCCCTTATTTCAGAGGGACTACAGCTTTGACCCATTCTGCCCCGCTGTGTGAGGGTCTCACCAAGCAATGGCCAGGTGCCAGCCATACTGGGGAACATTTGTAGGGCCGTGCTGCTGCTGATGCTGAGAGCTTGTAGATGGGTGCCAGCCAGCCCCAGAAAAAGTTCACGTGATTGTGTAGCATCAGCATTTCAGGGATTATGGACTATCAACACACACCTGGCGCCAGGCTTCCCCCTTAACATCCTTGTTCCAGCACCAGCAAATGTGGCTGTTCTCCAGGGTCTGCTGGGACCTTTGCCTGTGGGGTGACTGCACAGCCTCTACCAAATGTACTTCCATCAGGGAAACCACCTCTCCCTGTGTGACCCAAGGACCCTCAGACCTCACTCTGCTCCTGGGGATTCGCCCTTCCCACCAGAGCATCGCCAGGTATTGAGCTGTGATGTTTCAGACTCTTCACTCCCCCTGTTTATAGAGTCTTAATGGAATTGAAACCTTCTCCTTTCTCCTTTTTTTTTGTTCAGTCCCTGTGGCTGTTTCCTCTTTCACACCTTCTCTCCAGCTCCTTTTGGGGGAGGGGGTGCTTTTCCCATACTCTCCCCCCATCCCAGTCTCCATCCTCTCTCTGCAAGCAAAAACAGCTCCCTGCCCTCCATAGCTTCTCTCTCCCTCTCTTTACTTCTCCATGCTGCATACCTGGCAAGTTCTGTGGTTCAGAACTGTTGGGCAGATTGTTGTGTTAATCTTCACATCAGTTTTCTAGGTGTGCAGGATAGTTTACTATTGATCTGGCTGTATTTCATGGACATAAGATGCAAAAAAAAACTTCCATGCTGTTCTACCATATTTACCCCTCCTATACCTCTTCTTTGTAAGAAATCTCTGGTAAGTAATTGTGTTGGGTACTTTGTCTCATTCAAGGAATTTCTCCATGGATAAACCATTATTCTAAAAGTATTTCTGTGTCTTTATTCCATTGAAGTTGTGGTGCTTTATTTGGACAAATATTGTCATTCTAAAGGATGTAATTTCTTGTTTCCAACTGTGTAGTCACTGAGCAAGGCACTTCTCAGCATCTTTAACTGTGAAAATCTCATAAAATTTCAGTCTCTCAGAGTCTCGGATTCACTAAGCACAGACTCACTGTCAAGGATGGGGCCATCCTGGGGCGCCTTGGTGGCTCAGTCGGTTGAACGTCCAACCTCTCAGGTTGTGATCTCACAGTTCATGGGTTCAAGCCCCGTGTCGGGCTCAGTGCTGACAGCTCAGAGCCTGGAGCCTGCTTTGGATTGTGTGTCTCCCTCTCTCCCTCTGTCCCTCCCCCACTTGTGCTCTGTCTCTCTCTCTCTCTCAAAAATAAATAAACGTTAAAATTTTTTGAAAAAATAAAGGATGGGACCACCTCTGTTTACAGAGGTGCAGCTCCTGTCCTGCTTCTGAAGGGTGGAATTCCAAGGCTGGGATGAGAACCTGGGACAGATTTAGAACCACCTACAGTCCAAGATGTGCAGACCTAGAATAGCCCACAGTCTGACTCATCTCTTGTTCGTGACGTGATGAAGAGCAGCAGGGTGTCCCTGTTGCCTGTGACTCTGAGCCTTCCTGGATCCTCCTGAATTCCTGAATGTTCTAGGACCAAAGGGAAAAGCAGAAAGGCACACAGGAGAGAAAATGCTGTTTCTCAGATGGTCATTTATGTCCTGCATTCTCTGACTTCTACTCTTTAAATGTTTAAGTAAAAAAAATCTTATCAGTGTAGCATGAGGACTTTGACAGCCAGAGGGACCCGGCTGTCCCAGGCACAGGTAGAGTAAGGAGCCAGCAGGGTGCAGTAGCAGCTCTTGAAGAAGCAGGTGACAGACACACGCATAGATCTGGATCTCCATGGAGAAGAAACCCTGTTCCTTCTATGTTTAGATCTACACTGTTTATTATTTGCTGACAGCCCAAGCTGAGTGCACAGCAGAGCTGTCTGCTGACTGATACTTGAAAAGACTATTAAGGAATAAGGGTGGGGTTGCCTTAGGTTAAAGATGCCACACATGAATGGACTATCACGGCCAGCCCTCCCAGGAGTGGGAGTGCCCACTGGCCCCAGAGTGAGGGTGGCCTCAAAGCCCAGCCTCTGGGCACCACTGCCACAAACCACTGCTTCAGAAGAGTCTCCAAATCAGGATCCTCATCTAAAGGTTTTTCAGCCCATTTGGCACAGAACACTGGGTTTTACATCTCCAGATAATCACTTTTCAGGGAAGATGGCCCGTGATGAGTGATTGCAGACTGGTTTGGGTATGTGATGAATCACTACCACGAATGAGGCTGTACAAAAATGGCCATCAGTAAAAAATGCGTGTGTTTCTCCGAGTGTACACACTAACACTGCTTTGTATCAGCCCCTTCCTTGCTGCTCCCATTCATCACTCCATCTTTATGAGCCATTTTGAAGTCATTGGAAATGGATATGTGTTTCTCACAGCTAGTCTTCTCAGAGAGGAGACCTTTTACATATCAGGCCGTTTCATCTTTGGAGAGTCTTCAAAAACAAGGGAAAGAGAGACCAGAGGGAAAATACAATGAGTGAACACCACAGTTTGTCACACCCCAAATGGGAAAATGCACCTGTCTTAAATGAAGGAATAAATAGTCTTGGATGGTTTATAAGACCATGTCCCGGAATCAATGCATTCTTCTTAAAACTGCCTATAAAAAGAGTAGACACACACATCTGTAGAGCAGGGGTCTTCTATTCAGAAGTTTCCTTCCTAATGCTAGAGTTACAAGTATAATTTTTCTCCTTGCGTCCCTCTTGTGTTGACCAACTATTGAATTGCGATACGGGGTGAGACCCACCAAAATCATCATATACCTTTGCTTTTGAATGAGACTACATTGGTTTTACAGCAGGGTCTCACCACATCCTTAGCTAATGTCAAAGAAGGTGAACAACTTCAATCCACTAGAGATACATTGTGAGGCTTAAAAGGAGGAGAATGATGTCAAAGCTCAGTCTTTTCTGTTTCCGTGTAAGCCTTTCCCTCTTGAACTGTATATGTCATAGACAAGTTAAGGGCTTTGTTCCTGTTGTGGGTTCAGAAGACAATGGAGCAGTGGAGAGAGACTACCCATAACTCTCTTCTGGCAAAATAGTCCCAGCAGAGCAGAGGGCTGGGCGGTACCCAGTGAGGGCGGGTTCCCAGTGAGGGTGGTTCCTGGCAAGGGCGGTTCCCGATAAGGGCGGTTCCTGGTGAGGGCGCGTTTCAGGTGGGGCTGTTCCCAAAGAGAGCGTGTTCCTGATGAGGGCGGTTCCCTGTGAGGGCGTGTTTCTGGCGGGGGCGGTTCCTGGCCAGGGCGGTTCCCGGTGAGGG
>NW_024412412.1:54017-80017 GCF_014898765.1 Herpailurus yagouaroundi
CCGGCAAGGGCGGTTCCTGGGAAGGGCGGTTCCCGGTGAGGGCGGCTCCCTGTGAGGGCGTGTTTCTGGCGAGGGCGGTTCTCAGTGAGAGCTAGCTGTGCTCAGGCCCACAGGCTACTCAGTGCACAGCAACGTGTTTTTTGACATCTTCCTTCAGGAGCTGTTTTGACTGTAGTTTCTCCAGCTCTATCTCCCTGGTGCCTGAATTGCTATGACAGCCACTTAGACCAGTGCCATCAAATAGAGAAGTCCGAGTCCTCAAAGATTCCAGGGCCCCGAGCAGTTCTTACCTGAGAGACCAACATCTAGTTCAAGAAAACACCTTTTAGTTGTGAAATAACACCACAGAGGAGAGGTATTTTCTTCCTAGCATTCAACTTAAAAATAACTCATCATGCGGTGGGTGCCTGGGTAGCTCAGTCGGTTGAGCATCCAGCTTCGGCTCAGGTCATGATCTCGTGGTATGTGAGTTTGAGCCCCTCGTCGGGCTCTGTGCTGACTGCTCAGAGCCTGGAGCCTGCTTCAGATTCTGTGTCTCTCCATCTCTTGCCCCCTCCCCTGCTCATGCTCTGTGTCTGTCTCTCAATAATAAATAAATGTTAAAAAAAAAACAAAAACAACTCATCATGAGCATGAGTTAAGAGATGTGGGATAATCCTCATCTTTCCACTAGAAATGTGTTTCTCAAGCAGGTAGAGATCCCAGAGCAGGTATCAAAGGACTTCATGGATTCTGAAGACCCCATTTAAGCAATGTACTCTCAAATGGTTACTTTTTTTTTAATTTAATTTTAAAAATTTATATGCAAGTTAGTTAGCATATAGGGCAATAATGATTCAGGAGTAGATTCCTTAATGCCCCTTACCCATTTAGCCCATCCCCCCTCCCACACCCCCTCCAGCAACCCTCTGTTTGTTTTTCATATTTATGAGTCTCTTATGTTTTGTCCTCCTCCATGTTTTTATATTATTTTTGCTTCCCTTCCCTTGTGTTCATCTGTTCTGTGTCTTAAAGTCCTCGTATGAGTGAAGTCATATGATTTTTGTCTTTCTCTGACTAATTTTGCTTAGCATAATACCCTCTAGTTCCATCCATGTAGTTGCAAATGGTAAAATTTCCTTCTTTTTGATTGCCAAGTAATGCTGCATTGTGTGTGTGTGTGTGTGTATACCACATCTTCTTTATCCATTCATCCATCAATGGACATCTGGGCTCTTTCCATACTTTGGCTATTGTTGATAGTGCTGCTATAAACATGGGGGTGCATGTGTCCCTTCGAAAGAGCACACCTGTATCTCTTGGATAAATGCCTAGTAGTGCAATTGCTGGGTTGTAGGGTAGTTCTATTTTTAGCTTTTTGAGGAACCTCCATACTGTTTTCCAGAGTGGCCGCACCAGCTTGCATTCCCACCAACAATGCAAACGAGATCCTCTTTCTCCGCATCCTCGCCAACATGTGTTGTTGCCTGAGTTGTTAATGTTAGCCATTCTGACAGGTGTGAGGTGGTATCTCCTTGTGGTTTTGATTTGTATTTCCCTGATGATGAGTGATGTTGAGCATTTTTTTCATGTGTCGGTTGGCCCTCTGGATGTCTTCTTTGGAGAAGTGTCTATTCATGTCTTTTGCCCATTTCTTCCCTGGATTATTTGTTCTTTAGGTGTTGAGTTTGATAACATCTTTGTAGATTTTGGATACTAACTCTTTATCTGATATGCCATTTGGAAATATCTTTTCCCATTCTGTCAGTTGCCTTTTAGTTTTGCCGATTGTTTCCTTTGCTGTGCAGAAACTTTTTATTTTGATGAGGTCCCAGTAGTTCATTTTTGCTTTTGTTTCCCTTGCCTCTGGAGACGTGTTGAGTAAGGAGTTGCTGTGGCCAAGATCAAAGAGGTTTTTGCCTGCTTTCTCCTCGAGGATTTTGATGGCTTCCTGTCTGACATTGAGGTCTTTCATCCATTTTGAGTTTATTTTTGTGTATGGTGTAAGGAAGTGGTCCAGGTTCATTCTTCTGCATGTCTCTGTCCAGTGTTCCCATCACCACTTGCTGAAGAGACCGTCTTTATTCCATTGGATATTCTTTCCTGCTTTGTCAAAGATAAGTTGGCCATATGCTTGTGGGTCCATTTCTGGGTTCTCTATTCTGTTCCATTGATCTGAGTGTCTGTTCTTGTGCCAGTCCCATACTGTCTTGATGATGACGGCTTTGTAGTATAGCTTGAAGTCTGGGATTGTGATGCCTCCTGCTTTGGTTTTCTTTTTCAAGATTGCTTTGGCTATTCGGGGGCTTTTCTGGTTCCATACAAATTTTAGGATTATTTGTTCTAGCTCTGTGAAGAATGCTGTTATTATTTTGATAGGGATTGCATTGAACATGTAGATTGCTTTGGATAGTATTGACCTTTTTTTTAAAAAAATTTTTTAACATTTATTCATTTTTGAGAGACAGAGAGAGACAGGGCATGAGTGGGGAAGGGACAGAGAGAGGAGGAGACACAGAATCCGAAGCAGGCTCCAGGCTCCAAGCTGTCAGCACAGAGCTCGACGCGGGGCTTGAACTCACAAACTGCGAGATCATGACCTGAGCCAAAGTCAGATGCTCAACCGTCTGAGCCAGCCAGGTGCCCCAGTATTGACCTTTTAACCATATTTGTTCTTCCTCTCCAGGAGCATGGAATCTTTTTCCATTTTTTTGTGTCTTCTTTAATTTCTTTCATAAGCTTTCTGTAGTTTTCAGCGTGTACATTTTTCACCTCTTTGGCTAGATTTATTCCTAGGTATTTTATGGTTTTTGGTGCAACTGCAAATGGGATCCATTCCTTGATTTCTCTTTCTGTTGCTTCATTGTTGGTGAATAACAATGCAACCGATTTCTGTGCATTGATTTTATATCCTGCCACTTTGCCAAATTCATGGATCAGTTCTAGCAGTTTTTTGGTGGAATCTTTTGGGTTTTCCATATAGAACATCATGTCATCTGTGAAGAGCAAAAAAATGTGGAAGCTTCATGAATTTGCGTGTCATCCTTTTGCAGGGGCCATGCTAATCTTCTCTGTATCATTCCAATTTTAGAATATGTGCTGCCGAAGCGAGCATTACCTTCACGTGGTTACTCTTATATACAGGTTCATTTCTCTCCAAAAGTTCTACCTCCATTCATTAATGTATCATTTCTTTCAGGGAATATTTTCTGAGCTCTAGTCCTATTTCATAGCTTTCCCAAGCTGATCCACCTTGGACACACCCTTTTTCATTTTCTTTCATGACTCCCTCTTTCATATCTATATCATTCTGTTGACATTATTTGTTAGCTTAACTGCAATAAGAATCAAACCTAAACTCTGAGATTGGGCTTTCATAATTATTCAGAAATATTTCCTAGTAATTCCCAGTTCCTACCCTGTGCTCTAGACCCACTGGTGCCAAAGCCTCAAGGAAACCCTGTGAGCACATAGTTCCATGTATGTGCTTGGTTTCTTCATTTGTTCAGTAACCGCTGGCTGCATTCAAATCTCATAGGGCACGGTGCCAGCCATGTCATAGGGTTCATAGGAAAATCCAACAGAGTTCTACGTGGTGCCAGACCCTGCCCTTAACCTTCCCCAAAGGGCTCATTGGCTAAGATGACACCACAGGCTTTGGAATCTAATTTGTATGAATTCAAATCCTAAACAAACAAAAAAACCCAAACAAACAAAAAACAAAAAAACAACCACCAAATCCTAGTTCTATCTCTTAACTAAGGGTCAGGAAGATGACTTAACAACACCTGAACCTCGATGTCCTGATCCATCAGACAGTGTAAACCTCAGAGTGTTATCTCAAGCATGTGTAATGCGGCTGCCAGTGCTACTTCATGGTTGGGACTCAATGAAAGGTAACCTATTCAAGGCAGAAAGACACAGAAATAGCTAACTTTTTGTAAGATGATTGTGGATCTTGATAGAAGGGAAATGTTACCTTAGAAGAAATGGAAATATTCATAATGTCCTCTTCCACATGGACCACCATTTCTTCTTTCCAGCCATCCAGATCCCAGGAGACCCTGGCCATATTCCTCATGTCTACAGAGTTGGTCCCCACTATTCCAGAGCTCAGTTCAATCCTATACCCACTCACTCAGATTCCTACTTTGTGCCAGATGCTGCCATAGACGCTGCCACTGATGCTGGAAATCCATCAGTGAGATTGATTGGTTCTTTTGAAAATCTCTCAGTCTCTTTTTTCTGTCTACTCACCCCACTGTCTTCCAGCCTCATACAGAGTTAGCATCTGTGCTGGGATTTCTTGTCCTTGCTCTGCAGCTGGCAGCAGAAGACCCTACTACCTTGTGCTTGCTCCCTTCTCCACCTACACCCTCTCAGTGACACAGTCCATTCCTCCAGACCTCCTACACTCTGGAGCCTGGCTAGAATGCAAATAATTGATTAATCTCTACCACCAACTTAGCGCTGATTCTGGACACAAGCATCTGCCCTAGTGTCTCCCCAAGGAACTCTTCCTGTGGTCAAACATGATGGTAAACATTGCTCACTATGTCACCCTCTTAGACATTTAAAATGCACATGGACTCGGAGAAATCTTTCAGTAAAGATGCCCATTAATGTTTGCCAAGCTGGCATTTCCCAAACTTACACAGACCCTTTCACAAATAACAGCTGTGCATAACCACCAGAATAGGTGTTCCACAGTACCTGTTCTGGGAGATGCTCCTATTTATATCATCATTCTGTTGACATTAATTTTTTAGATTTACTGCCATAAGACTGATGCTACCCTGAGAGCAGTGACTTTGTTGTTAGATTACTTAGTAGTTATAGCAGCTAATGCATATGACTGAGCAGCAGGTAAGCATATAATAGGTGCTCAATAAGAAGTGTCTTCTGGAAGCTCAGCTTCTCTAGAACAATCATGTTTCACATCTCGATTATACCTGGGTCTTACGTGAGCATCACTTTGCGTTGGCTCTGTAGATTTCTGGCCTCTTTGGTGCATTTTTAATTTTTTAAAATTTTTTAATGTTTGTTTATTTTTCAGATAGTTACACAACACTAGTAGGGGAGGGGCAGAGAAAGAGGGAGACACAGAATCTGAAGCAGGCTCCAGGCTCTGAGCTGTCAGCACAGAGCCCGACATGGGCTCAAACCACAAGATCATGACCTGAGTTTGAAGTCAGATGCTCAACTGACTGAGCCCCCCAGGAGCCCCTCAGTGCATTTTTTTAAAACAGACTTTATTTTATTTTGTTAAAAAATTTTTAAGCTTATTTATTTATTTTGAGAAAGACAGAGACAGTGTGAGCAGGGGAGGGGCAGTGAGAGAAGGAGAGAGAGAGAGAGAGAGAGAGAGAGAGAGAGAGAATGAGAATCCCAAGTAGGCTCCATGCTGTTAGCACAGAGCCTGACCCAGGGCTTGAACTGATGAAACTGTGAGATCATGACCTGAGCCAAAACCAAGAGTCAGATGCTTACCTGACTGAGCCACCCAGGTGCCGCTAAAAGGTTAATTTAAAGCAGAGTTTATAAATAAGGATTTTTGTGAACTATTGATTCATGGGATTGTAACAGGTATTAAGGCAAAATCTTCTACAGTGAATCAAGTTTGGATAAACTAGCATTAAATAACATTATTGCAGGATTTCTGGAAACATCTAATGTGTTCATGTGTGCTGTAACACATGTGAACATAGCAGTAGGCATCATCAAGTGTCCTTGACCTGGAAGGCCATTTTCCCCCAATACATTTCGTGGGGCTGGTGTTCTGCAGAAATTCTGCATTAAACATTTTCTCAGTATAGCGTCCTAAGAACAAAATCATTATTTCAAATTTATTAGAGATGTTCTCGTTAATTTACTAGACTCCTACACCCTAATCTCTCATGAAGTAATTCCAGTTATTATTATTACTAGGTGAATGGGAGACAATCTAGTGCCAGGACAAAACACTGGGCAGAACTGAGGAAATCTGAATTACGGTCCTAGCTACATTAGAGTCTAGCCATGAGAAACTTCAAATATTTTAAATACAATCAAAACAATGTTTTAATGATTTCTTAATTTAACAATTTATTAATCACTTAAATATAATTTTATTAAAAGCTTGTGTATGTTGCATTTTCAAGAACTCCACAATTCTTGAACCATGTCATGTTACATTTGATCTTCATAACGGTTTCAATTTCGGTACATATTCTGTGGTAACTATCATTTGTTTTAGCCCATTCCTACCGTTGCATTGAAGGAAAGCCTTTTAGTCACTCTGAAAATGAAGCATTCACTTTGAATGTTGCCAATAATCGTGGTGCCAAATTTATATCATTAAACTTTTGGTACTATTTTGGAGGAGTCAGTTGTGTCCAAGTGTATTTGTTATATTGTCTGTGAGATTGTTCCTTTCATAATGTATTTGTGCAGGCAGTGCCGAAAGGGAAGTCCAGCTGGAATCGGAAGGTGTGCTCTCTGAGAATTTAAGACGTTTTTGGGTTTGTGCAGTCTTCTTGCAGAAGAAACCAAAGTTAGTCTTTGGAGTGAAGAAATTGTCTTCGGGAAGGGGCGTTGAGAGGGCCTGCCTTCTTCCCGTTCATTTCCAAAATGGATTAGGACAGCCAGGTGATGCGTTGACTGGAGGATGCATCCCGCAGGGCGTCCACCCACCCTGGGTAAGACAGCACCAGACGAGGAGCCAAAAATGCCAGCCTCAAGGATAGGGCAGTGCCCAGCTGAAGAAGGCCGCCATGGCAGCTTTGGGCGTGTCCAGAGGTGACGTCCCTGGAGGAGGTGACCTCTGTGGCCAGGAAGGGGTGTGACAGCATCCTTGGGACAGACATCACGGGGAGATGCTAAGAAAGGAGAGGAGGACAAGGTGGCTGTATGTGTGGGCCTGAGGTGTCCCTTTGTTGCTCTTAGATGTGACTGGGTGGAGAAGGCTTAGGGAGCATCCCCTCACAGCTGACCGCTCTAGGTGCATAAATGTGCCTCATCACCAGCCATGTGCCCCCACCTGGGAGGCCCTCTGCCCTTCACCCTAAACATTGAAACCTGGAGAGGCATGAGGTAAGGTGGGCTCTGTAGTGCCCTGAGAAAGGGTCATGCATGCAGAGTCCCTTAGGAGCCACCTCAGCCTCGCAGGGGTGGCTGCTTTATGGTCCCCAGGAAACTGAGGAGAGGAAGGCTGGCTGGCAGGAGGCGGGAGGGACTGCTGAGTCCTCTAAGCAAGGAAAATCCCCAGGAAAATTTTCCCTGTTATTGTAGAAATGACATACCACTAAAGTAGTTTCTCCGCCAGACAGACATGCAAGTACTTTTGAGACTTGGTATCATAAAACATCACTTCATATCACTGGGAAGAAGCGGACTGTTCAGTAGTTTGTGCTGAATTCCATTTCACTCTTTATACCAAAATAAATTCCAGTTTGACAAATGATTTAAACAAATGAAATAGTAAAAGTACATTAAGAAAACATGAGAGAATTGATGTTATAATCTTGGAGCAGAAAAATGATAAACAATCCAAACTATGAAAACTATAAAGAAAAATATGACAGATTTGACCACATAAAATTTTTAAATTTCTACATTATTTTTTAAAATATCATAAACAAAGCTAGAATATAATGGAAAACTGACAAAAAGTGTTTTCAAGAAATATGACAGAAAAATGACCAATTACATTAATATGCAAAGGGCTTTTTATAAATCAACAAACAAAAGGAAAGGCAAATCAGAATGGACAAAGGACAAAAGTAATTTCACTGAAAATAATTAAATGATCAGTGAGCATATGAAAAGATAAATTTAAATGGTAATAAATGTATTGAAATAAAAAATTAACTTTTTAATAAATAATGTAACTGAAGTCATAGAAAAATAACCCCTCACATCTGTTGGAAATAATAGAAATACTCATGAAAAAGACTTTGGTCAAATAAATGAACATACTGCCATAAAATGGAATACAGTGAAACTTGAGGTCGATTTTAATGAATTGTATGGAAGATTTCCAGTATCGTTAAATTTTTTAATCAAAAACTTTGTATAGAATGATACCATTTTTACTTTTAGAAAATAGATACATATATATTTAATGGAAATACAAGCATAGATGTTCTTGGAAGGGCTGATATTCTTGCAAGTAGTATATAATAAAAGTGGTCAATAGCCAGTATCCACAAAAAATCACATGATCAAACTTATAGAAAAGAGATGAACATATGGGAAGGGGGAAAAGAAAAAAAGTGAGAAGGAAACAAAGCACCAGAGACAAACCACGTCAGTGAACACACCTGTACAGTGGGGCTGTGGTGTGGCTCAGAGGATCCCGGGTGTGAGAAGACACAGGACCCTGGGCTGCAGATGCACTGCCTGGACTATGAACGCTTCCCGCATCGCGGTCCTAGTGCACATGTGATTCCCAAAGGCAGGCCCTCCGAGGGGAGGGACTGGCTGCACAGGGACCTCCTCTCAACAACAAGCCTATGGGACTCCACCTCCAGGGCCTCACCACCACCACCCAGGGCCTCACCGCAGCCACCACCACCACCACCTGTTCCATCAGTAGCTCACCCCCTGTGGAGCCACTGCTGTCCCGGGCAGAGGTGAGACCTGCAGTCCAATCTGCTTCTGAGTAATTAGTCTGTGTAGCCTGGCTTGGAAATTGGTGCCCTGTGTGTTTCTGGGGTCCACACCACATCAGAGAGAATCTTTGTTCAAAATTGCAGTTTTTATGATTGCCTTTAAGATAGATTTGGTCAGAATGTCACCTGGGATGCCTAATTTGACTAGTTTTCTGAAATCCTCATGGCTCCTATACTTTTGAGCATCTTATTTAGTGGACCAAGTAGGACTTATACCCATCATGTCTTTAGACAGCCAGGAAGGGGTGCCTGGGTGGCTCAGTCAGTTAAGTGCAGACTTTGGCTCAGGTCATGATCTCATGGTTTGTGGGTCTGAGCCCTGCATCAGGCTCTGTGCTGATAGCTAGGAGCCTGGAGCCTGCTTTGGATTCTGTGTCTCCTTCTCTCTCTGCCCCTCCCTTGCTCACATTCTGTTTCTCTCTCTCTCTCTGAAAAAAAAAAAAAAAAAGAATTAAAAAAATTTTAAATAGCTGGAAAGGTATTTTCAGTCTCCCACAGAAAAGAGGGTAAATGTGTATTTCCAAAAGGTGGTTAAGACATTACCATTGGCTTCTATGTGCTCCTACAAAGCTTAGAAAGTGCTTTCCTAAAAAGCCTCTCCAGCAAGCGAACAAATTGGTCAAACTTTCGATAAAGTGTTTCAAATCTAGGAAATAAAGCACAGGTGGCTTTTTAGAATTGCTACTCAAAAAACTCAGGTCCTGCTCTCCCTCCCTTCCCATTGAGCCCCTTGCCTGAGGTCAAAGCAGAGACCTTGACCCTTGTCTGTTGTTTGGTTCAGTAGCTTTTCTATTTCTGCTGAAACACAGGTAGGCTTTCAGAAGAAACACTGTTTTCAAGTCCAGATCACCTCTCCTGCACAGTGTGTTCATTGTCAGCATAATTTTGTCCTAGGAAGAACTCCATATGAAACACGAGTCACTGTGTAAATTAGGAAAGTCAGCAAATTAATAAAAAAAGAGTCAGGAGAAACCTGCAGAATTATTCACGGTTGTTGCCAAAACCCTTGCCCCCCTGTGTGATTCTCAAGGGCCATATAATATCTTGCTTTCTTCAGGCCAAGCTATTGAAGCTTCAGTCACCATGTGGGTCAGTGTGGGGGCGCAGGACAGGGGAGAAGAGGGGACCTCCATTCCCGTTACATGATTGAAAGGAAAGTGTCCATGGACTTTCCAATTTGGAGAACAGCAAATCAACTGAAAACCAGTGAGAACACATGGAAAGCAAGGGAGTCACTTTGTATTTTTACGGTGGTGGAGGCTGAATTGGTCCCAGCCAGGGGCAGGCACCCTACCTCAGGGCATTTGCAGGCTGGGCGGGTCTTTCACGGCAGCAAAGACCTCCAAGTGGGCAAGTGTGCTTTGGCCAGGTGATGGGGCCTTGAGAAGAACAATTGTGGAAACTGTGTTCGCTTTTCAAGGCAACCTTTAGAAGGCACCGGAACATTTATAGAGCAGCCTGAATTTGCAAATTTACAAATCAGTACTCCTATCAGGCAAAGGCCGGGGCCGCCTGTTGAATATAGAGAAGTCTTCAAGGCCACTCAGTAACTGTAAAAGGATGAACATATTTGGAAAGGTTCTGATCAAAATGCAAAGGAAAAGTCACTGTATGTTTGACAAGCATAATATACGACACCATAAGCCACTGGAAAGTAGAGTTCTTGAGAGCATTCTAGTCTCAAAGATCCTGTGAAGGGGAGCCCAGTGTGGGGACACCGGGGTCTCACATATGTCTGCTTGGAAGAGGTCGCCTGTAGAGGTGGCCAGGAGCAACAGGGTTAGGTGAAAAGGCCTCCTGCTGGCACCCCCTGGCCCCCTTGAAGTTCCTCCACGTGTCACTCTCAGCCTGGCTTTGCCCATGGTCTGCAGCCCCCCAGTGGCCCCCACACCCCACCTCCCACTGCCTGCCTCTTCCTGTGGACCCCCACCAGATCTGTGCTCCAGCCAAGTCCTAACTCATGGAGGACGACACAGTAGCTTTTAGAAGTGAGACAAAACCTGAAGACAAATGTATTTCACATCCTAACAGATGAAGGGTGGGTGGATCTGAATTAACCCAACTTCTTGCTTGTAGACCTGACACTGGTCCCAAACCTCCCACCTTTCATCTGCCAGTTACTGAGTCCATTAGAGGGTTCACCTTCTCTGGAATTCAACCATTTGTAACTCTTTTATTTTTAATAGATCACAGATACCAAAAAGAGTACAACACACATGTTTAGCTCCATGATTTACTACAAGGATAGCACCTTTGGAATGACAATAGAGGCCCATCCTTGCGCCCTGTCTTGTTCTCCACTCCTTCTCCCCTGGTGCCAACCAGGGTCCTGACCCCTCAAGGAAGGGCTCCCTTGTGCTTGTGAAAGATTCGTTACCCAACAGTACAGGCCCAGGCAGTACACTTTCATTCTACCTACTCCTTTTTTAAATGTTTACTTTTTCTTTAGAGTAGTGTAGGGTTTACAGCAAAACTAAAGGAAAGGTGCAGAGATCTCCTGTGTAGGCCCCGCCTCCCATCATCAATACTCCTGACAGAGGGCACTTTTGCTCCAAGTGATGAGCCCACATGGACACACTGCCATCACCCAGGGCCCACAGGTTGCTCCTGGCATTGGATGTTCTATGGGTTTGGACGGAGGTAGGATGACATGTGTTCATCGCTGCAGTCACACGGAGCAGCCTCACTGCCCTAGAGTCCTGTGCTCTGCCTCCTCCCGGTCCCCAGCCCGTGGCTGGTCTTACTCTAAAGCTTCGTCCCCACAGGGCCCACCTCTATTCCTTTCTCTTTCTCACTTGCCTCCATGGGAGTTGGGAGAACAGAGAACCTAAGCCACTTCTGCAGGGTTTCCTACAGCCCAGGTTTGCAGATGGTGGATTCTGGTGCAGCTCAGACTGGCAGCTGAGTCCAGTGGCTTCCTCAGACTCAGGCACCATCTGTCCTGCAAGACCGTCTTCTTTTACCAGGCGGCAAGGAAGGCGCCTTTGTCTCTTTGGGGGATGTTGCCTGCTGTTGAGTCTCAATTTATAGATCCATTAGTTCATTAAAATGCTCAACTCATTTATATTACTTATTAGTTGGCACACCTTTAAAAACAGATACTTTTGGGGCGCCTGGGTGGCGCAGTCGGTTAAGCGTCCGACTTCAGCCAGGTCACGATCTCACGGTCCGTGAGTTCGAGCCCCGTGTCAGGCTCTGGGCTGATGGCTCAGAGCCTGGAGCCTGTTTCCGATTCTGTGTCTCCCTCTCTCTCTGCCCCTCCCCCGTTCATGCTCTGTCTCTCTCTGTCCCAAAAATAAATAAAAACATTGAAAAAAATATTAAAAAAAAAAAAACAGATACTTTCATCTATTTGATTACTCAGTGGTATAGTACATATAGAAAAGGGAAAATAAATGATTATGTCCCTTTATTTATCAGTTTTCAAGATAAAAATTGATTTGCTATCATTCTCTGAAGGTGACCAATGACCATTTTCATTATCATGAAGTTATGGTTTTAAATGTAATGCATGGTGGCACAGGAACAGACACTCAGATCAATGGAATAGAATAGAGAACCCAGAAATGGACCCACAAACGTATGGGCAACTAAATTTGACAAAGCAGGAAAGAATATCTAATTGAATAAAGACAGTCTCTTCAGCAAGTGGTGCTGGGAAAACTGGACAGCGACATGCAGAAGAATGAACCTGGACCACTTTCTTACATCATACACAAGAATAAATTCAAAATGGATGAAAGACCTCAATGTCAGACAGGAATCCATCAAAATCCTCGAGGAGAAAGCAGGCAAAAACCTCTTTGACCTTTCCCGCAGCAATTTCTTACTCAACACGTCTCCAGAGGCAAGGGAAACAAAAGCAAAAATGAACTACTGGAACCTCATCAAAATAAAAAGCTTCTGCACAGCGAAGGAAACAATCAGCAAAACTAAAAGGCAACCGACAGAATGGGAAAAGATATTTGCAAATGGCATATCAGATAAAGGGTTAGTATCCAAAATCTATAAAGAACTTATCAAACTCAACACCCAAAGAACAAATAACCCAGGGAAGAAATGGGCAAAAGACATGAATAGACACTTCTCCAAAGAAGACATCCAGATGGCCAACCAACACATGACAAAATGCTCAATATTTCTCATCATCAGGGAAATACAAATCAAAACCACAAGGAGATACCAGCTGACACCTGTCAGAATGGCTAACATTAACAACTCAGGCAACAACACATGTTGGCAAGGATGTGGAAAGAGGATCTCTTTTGCATTGCTGGTGGGAATGCAAGCTGGTGCAGCCACTCTGGAAAACAGTATGGAGGTTTCTCAAAAAACTAAAAATAGAACTACACTACGACCCAGCAATTGCACTAGTAGGCATTTATCCAAGGGATATGGATGTGCTGTTTCAAAGGGACACATGCACCCCCATGTTCATAGCAGCACTATCAACAATAGCCAAAGTATGGAAAGAGCCTGAACGTCCATCGATGGATGAATGGATAAGGAAGATGTGGTAGATACATGCAATGGAGTATTACTGGGCAATCAAAAAGAATGAAATCTTGCCATTTGCAACTATGTGGATGGAACTGGAGGGTATTATGCTAAGTGAAATTAGTCAGAGAAAGACAAAAATCATATTACTTCACTCATATGAGGACTTGAAGAGACAAAACAGATGAACATAAGGGAAGGGAAACAAAAATAAAAACAGGAAAGGGGACAAAAGAGACTCATAAATATGGAAAATGAACTGAGGGTTGCTGGAGGGGTTGTGGGAGGGGGAATGGGTTAAATGGGTAAGGGGCATTAAGGAATCTACTGAAATCATTGCTTCACTATATGCTAACTAATTTGGATGTAAATTTTAAAAAGTAAAAAAGTTAAATAAAAAATATAACGCATGGGTTTCAATCAATTGCAATTTGCTATTTTTTTCTTTTTTTATTTAAAAACACTTTTTTAATGTTTATTTTTGAGAGAGAGTGAGCAGGAGAGGGGCAGAGAGGGAGAGGGAGACAGAATCCAAAGCAGGCTCCGCACTGTCAGCAAAGAGCTAGACGCAGGGCTTGATCCCACGAACTGCAAGATCACAGCCTGAGCTGAAGTCGGATGCTCAACCAACTGAGCCACCCAGGTGCCCCAATATTCTTTTGAAATCTCCAATGATTCCGTGTTTGGCCAGTGGGAGCCTCTTAAATTTTGGTCATGAATTCTTTTAACCCTTTTAAGTCCAAGTAGACTTTGGTTGCTTCCTTGCTTCCTTCCTATCCAATAATGCAGGTCACCTTGGTATTTCAGGTCACAGATATGTGCACTAGGGGTGTCCACTGCTCTGGTTAGTCATGAGTTCACACTGCTACTTCCCAATCCAATTCAGGAACACAGGGTTTTTACATAATGTCTTGTGTACCACATTCATATCCCCCTTCTTCTGCTCAAAGAATTCCAGTTCTCTGGGTGCCTGGGTAGTTTAGTCAGTTTAGCGTCTGACTCTTGATTTTGGCTCGGGTCATGATCCTCAGGTCATGGAATCAAGCCTGGAGTTGGGCTCTGCCCTGAGTGTGGAGCCTGCTTGGGATTCTCTCTCTTCTCTCTCTCTCTCTCTCTCTCTCTCTCTCTCTCTCTCCCCCTGACTCACACACTCTCTCTCTAAAATAAAATATAAAAATAAGAAGAATGCCAGTTCTGAAGCTCATGGAGTTGACAGGATGAAAATATCCCACAATCACTCATGTACTTTATCATACTTTATATACACAACAGCCTCAGAATAACAAGGAAATACTATCGGTACCAGCATAATTACCTAGAGCAGTAAAAAAACTACATGTGCTCTCCCTGATCTCCCCCTGTTTCTGTGATGTGAGTCTCTTGTAGGCGGCATATAGTTGGGTCTTGTTTTTTTTATCCATTCAAACACTCTATGCCTTTTGATTGGAGGATGTCATCCATGTACATTTGACGTAATTACTGATAGTTATGTTCTTATTGCCATTTTGTTACTTGTTTTCTGGGCTTCTTGGAACTGGACGTCTGTTTCCTTCTTCAGGTTAAGGACGTTTTCAGCCATTATTTGTTCAAGTGAGTGTGTTGCTCCTTTCTCTCTCTTCTTCTTCTTCTGGGACTCTGTAACGCGAACGTTGGCCCACCTGAGATGGTCTCACAAATCCCATAAGTTTTGTACGTTGGTTTTCCATTCTCTTTTTTCTCTTTGCTCCTGTGAGTGGATGAGTCCACTGCCTTGTCTTCAAAGTGTGCTGGTCTATTCTGCTTCATCTAGTTTGCTGTTGAACGCCATTGATCATATTCTCCAGTTCAGTTATTATATTCTTCAGCTCTGTGGCCTCTATTTGGTACTTTCTTATATTAGTATCTCTTTGCTACAGTTCTTACCACGTTCGTCTATTTTTCTCCTGTTTATTTTTATGACCATTACTTTAAACTCTTTATCAGGTAAATTACTTATTTCTATTTTATTAAGGTTTTTTTTCTGAGCTTTTATCTTGTTCTTACATTTGGAACGTATCCTTTTGTTTATTCATTTTGATGGACTCTTTGTTGGTTTCTCTGCATTAGATGAAACAGCCACCTCTCCCAGTTGTGAGGAGTGGCCTCGTGTGGGAAATAAACGTTCGCATTCAACCTATCCTAGTTCTTGGTTTTCTCTCAAACCTTCATGCTTGTCTAAGCTGCCTATTTTATTTTTATCAGCTCTGAGTACATAAGGGTGTGCCAAGACTTATTAGTGTTCCCAAGGGGAGGATCTCATTCAGCACCTTAATGCAGGTTGATTGGAAGCCAGACCCTCAGACCAAAGCTTTTAAAGTATGCAGATATATACAGTCCTGTGGGACTAAAAGAATGAGCCCCATGGAGCACTGGAATCAGGCAATCTGGAGGTGTCCCTGGGTGACAGAGTTCCAGATGAGTGTATTGGCTCCTTTTTGGGAGATACCAGTGAGCTGTCATGAGGTAGACAGAGAATGCAAACATGGCACCCACCAGCCTACCTTCCCTGGGCGCACCTGCACAGGTGTGTGCTGAACCTGAAGCTTGTGCCTCGGCCTGAAGTTCCAGGTCAAGCAAATAAGCACTCTTTCACAGAAAGACATCATGTGTTCCGTTTGCTATCTCTTTAGTGGCTTGGGGTGGTAGCCTGCCAGAAGTTGTATCTGATTTTTACATTCCCGTGGGACCACAGAATGCAAGGTCCCCTGGTCTTCAGAAGTGGGCAGTCAAGGGGAACGCCCTGAGTGGCAGCCACAAAGCCAGGGCACCAGGTGCGAGGAAAAGCTCCCTTCCAGGAGATGCTAGCACTCTGGAATGCAGCAGACAGGGGCACAAAAATGGCACCTGCCAGCTGGATCAAGGCAGAGCAGGAACATACAAATGGTGCCCACTGGGAGGGGAAAAGATTGTGCCCACCAGCTGGAGGCTAGGCAGCACGAAGATGGTGGTCGCCAGTATCTGTCCCCAGAGAGTATCCCAGTACTTTTTTCTTTTCCACTTATTGCATGGTAAGTATTTCCCAAGGCTGAAAGAATCAATGGGCAGGAAGTGACTCAAATCCTGGGAAAAGAGAACCCGATTTCTGAAGAAAAATATACTTGTTCAGTGGCAAGTAATGTCCCTGAGTTCTAGGTATAGACAGAATTGCACAGCAAGCGGGAGCCCTGTGTGTTGCTTGTGACTTGAACTTTGGTATCACTAGATTCTGTTTGAAGCCATGTAAAGCTATACTGGCTCTGAGACGGGCCTTCCCCCAACTCTTGGTTCTTGAACAATCTAGACATTTGTATTCTTTCTCTTTTAGCTTCCTACTCTCTTTCAAATCATCCCCACTCGAGCCGGCTCTTCAGTCCCAGGCCAAATTTGAACTCTTCCTTCTTGACTATCAGCTTGGGTTGAAACTTCCCTCTCTCTGAATCCTATCGTGCTAACAGCACAGCATGTTAAGCACGTTAGTAAAATAGGCTGACTGAAAATGAAACGAGTGGCTGGCTCTCGGTCTCAGTGATACAGAACCAGAGAATATTTGAAATTACTGTGTTTCCTGAGTTTTAGTTTCTTCACCCGGAGAAAACACTATGATCATGCAGTTTCCTTCTAACTCTCAGATTCTCTGAGGCCCATGGGTCTATCATCTCTGTCTGCATTCTGAACCTCACTATCTAGAATGTCATTATAACTAGAAAGCCACACTCACCCCACTTTCTGAATCTTAAACATGGGCAACCCGCAAAGATATAAACTGGGAGGGGTATGTGAATGTGGGATAAGCTTTGGCTTCAGCACACAAGAGCATGGGACGCTTCAAGGCTTAGAGTGTGAGTGAGTGGAGTGCAAGACGTTCAGTGGTTCCATCAGCTGCTGAAACTGTACACAGAGTGGATACAGGAGACATTCTTTAAAATCACTGGCCTCAGCACCTCATTTCCTCCTCCTGATATGCCAGTGCGGCCCACAAAATCTCTGGTGCACATTATAATTGCTATCATATATATGAGTTGCTCTGACCAAAATCATTTTGATTTTCTCAAACTGTTTTTTAGTATTTTTTACATATTTGAGAAAAAAGACATTTTGAGAAAATCCTGTTGTAAGATAATAGCTAGCATTTTTGTAGTACTTCAACTTTACAAAATATTTGACATTCATATCATCTTGATCTGTCCCAATGGCCTTCCAAAACAGTTATTTCTGGATTTCACTGAACCTAAGACCATCTTTAGAAAATACTCAGCATTATTTTTTTTTAATTCTTTTTTTTAACGTTTTTTTTATTTTTGAGACAGAGAGAGGCAGAGCATGAACAGGGGAGGGTCAGCGAGAGGGAGACACAGAATCCGAAACAGGCTCCAGGCTCTGGGCTGTCGGCACAGAGCCTGACGCGGGGCTCGACCTCACAGACCGCGAGATCATGACTGGAGCCGAAGTCGGCCGCTTAACCGACTGAGCCACCCAGGCGCCCCTCAGCATTATTTTGTATCATAGAAAGAAACTATGATATGGCTGTGGCTTTTCACTGTGGCTTTGAATTGATAAAAAAACAGTATTTCCTGCACATTTTTCTTTTTTTTTTTTTAATTTTTTTTTTTTGAACGTTTATTTATTTTTGGGACAGAGAGAGACAGAGCATGAACGGGGGAGGGGCAGAGAGAGAGGGAGACACAGAATCGGAAACAGGCTCCAGGCTCCGAGCCATCAGCCCAGAGCCCGACGTGGGGCTCGAACTCGCGGACCGCGAGATCGTGACCTGGCTGAAGTCGGACGCTTAACCGACTGCGCCACCCAGGCGCCCCCTGCACATTTTTCAAATGAGGAAATTGAGGTGGCCAAGGTCTACTATTGGCAGAGTTGGGATTTTACTTTATATATCAGACTCTAAATGGTGTACAATATACAGCTAAAATACAGGCCATCCTAACCCATTCTTCAATGCCTTAATTACAGTAATCATAATTTACTATACGCCACTGAATGGAACAAGAAACTCAAAGAATACTTTATTAACTTATATGCTTTATGTACCTTCTCAGAACTGAAAAAAATGGGAAAAGTGTGTAACAGACACTGTACAAACGGCCATTCTGTGTGTATAGCAACATACACCCCTACCACAGCTCCTCTGGGCTAAAAACTGCTAATTCCCAGGATGGAAAGCAGGAAAACCTCTGATTCTCTTTCTTCTGCATTCTCCCAGACATCACACTCCCCCCGGCACCCATCACCATCAAAGAAATACCCCTTCTCTTTGTGTTTCCAGCAGTTGATAGTAGCCTACTAATGAGGAAAGTAACAGGGAAAGATTTGAGAATTTCAAAATATTGAGCACATAGTGAAAGGCTCCAAGAGAGGGGAAAGGATGCAATCTTTACAGTTCTGCAAAAGACACACTGGGATGGGGAGCCCCTTAACCCTGTTGCTGAGCCACGTTGTCCATTTGTTTCTGCATGTGGTAGGGGAGATCCACACCTCAGCTTGGAATGGGCTGCTCCCCAAAAGTTTCCAGCTCTCCTCCCTTCCCTGCCCTATATCTGTCTGTGGGACTTCCTTTAACCGATGAAATGGAAACAGAAATCCCGTGCGTCACTTACAAGTGAAAACATCAAAGTCAGGAGAGATGGGCCCTGTCCCTCTGGTCCCGTCTCTGCTAGAAAGAATCTGGAATCCCAGCACTTCCTGTGAGCACACAGAGCAGAGCCCCCCAGTTCAGACAAGATGTACACATGGCAAGACCGAGAAATAGTGATCTCTCTCTCCAGTGACTGAGATTTCCCAGTGTGTCACCATTGCATAGTCTAGCCTGCCTTGACTCATACTCTAAAATATTGTACCGTGCATCACTACCAATTTTTTGTGTGAAAGCTTCCACATCTGCAGCGTTAGCCTTTGGCATGTTCTGATAAGACTATGAAGACAACAACCACAAAAACATTTTCAGTCACACAAAAATATTGACAGAGAAGGTATGCACAATGACCATGAGTAACAGCCAATTCCGGTATTACTACTGTGCCCCCAGTGCCATTCTGAACATTTTACGTATATTCACTAACTTCCTCCTTACAACAATGTTATTGTGACTGTTCCTACCACCATCTCATAGGTGAGGGATCGTGGCACAGTGAGGTTCGTGACCTGCTCAGCTCACACAGCAGGTTGGTGGCTCTTGAACCAGCTTCTGCCTGCAGCCCCTGGAACAATGGGATATCCTGCTAAGACCATGAGGAGAAACTGGGGCCTATGGCAGAGAACACAGTATATTTTTCAGGTCCAAAGAGCAATTTACGTGCAAGTCTCTCTGGCATTTTCTTTGCTGATTTGCTGAGAGCATTATAAGATTAAATGTTCCTAGGGGCGCCTGGGTGGCTCAGTCGGTTAAGCGGCCAACTTCGGCTCAGGTCATGATCTTGCGGTCCATGAGTTCGAGCCCCGCGTCGGGCTCTGTACTGACAGCTCAGAGCCTGGAGCCTGTTTCAGATTCTGTGTCTCCCTCTCTCTGACCCTCCCCTGTTCATGCTCTGTCTCTCTCTGTCTCAAAAATAAATGTTAAAAAGAAAAAAGAAAAAAAAATTTCTTCAGTGACTTTGCACATCTGCTAATGAATTCAGGAAAGTGGTTTTTGGTGACTTTGGATGTCTAATTGTGATAATAACTCAATATGGTTAAACTTAATCAAACAGCATGTCAGTAAACGAAGGTAGGCCTCTTCCACTGATGAAGTTCATAAGTGACACATCATGACCCATATGCTCACTTTAAGTGACTTTCCAGAATGCTTCTGTTGACATGTTGACAAAGTTACATAAATAGGAGAATTAACTGCGTGGCATGTTCACCAACTTTGAGCAAGTTGCCAGGCTGGGATCTCAAAGGCGATTGCAGCCACTGGACTTTATCAGCCAGGAGCTCTGCCCTGGTGATTGCTGGCGAGAACAAAGCCGCTTCCTCTGGATTTCCTTGCGTCAGATCCATGCTCTCTCCCGGGGCCCCAGGCCGCTTCTCTAATTCAAGACCTCACTTCCTCTTGCCTTGCTCTTGCCACATTCCAGAATATCACTTGGTCGCCACTTACAGCAAACGATGCGTCCTGGGTCAACACGACTGAGGAAAAATCGAGGCTGAGTAGTGCCAAGGGGCAAGGGGAAGTTATGTGTGACTGAGAAAGAAGGAAGTTCCTCAGTGTGTGACAGTATGGGTGACACCGGAGGACACGACGCTCAGTGAAAAGAGCAGTCACAGGTGGATGAATGCCGCACGACTCTGCGTACACGAAGCACCTGCAATGGTTGCGTTTCCAGAATCCGGGTGGCGTGGTGATGGTGGTCGGCCTGCGGAGGGTGGAGTGGGGAGTTACTAATCAGTTTAGGTCACGAAGGATGGGCTGTTTGCCACCGAGCCTGTACTCAACAGCGCACGTGAACTTCGGACTCCGGCACTTGCCGGTGAGGCCCGTACTTCGCGCCTAACACCACCTGCATCAGCAGCCGTGCCAAGCGGTGTGTGTTGGTTATCCCGAGAGATCCAGCGGGTTTCCTCCCACGATACGAGCTGGGAAAGTCTGCCGTTACCTCTCCCCATTACCATCTGCGTAACTGTTGCAGCGCTCACTGGCACCAGCCCCCTTCCTAGGTGCTGCCTGCATCTTGCCCGCCTGCGCGCTGGGTCGGAAATGCAGCTGGCGTCCCCCCGAGAGGTCTCCTTAAATAAACACACCTCCCTCCCCTCACGGGGGCAGCGCTGAGACACTTCGTTGGTCAGGATGTTCATCTAACTGGCGTGTTGTGTTTCGGCCGGGGGGGGGGGGGGGCCCACACCACCATTTGAAAGGATTAAGCAGGGTTTGCTTTAAGTCTCTTTTATATATCGCCCAAAGGCACCTTTGTGTTGACTTTACGGCTCACAAGACCTTTCCTGTGTGTTGAAGCAGATGAGGGTCCAAAGACAGTTTCGGCTGCCAGCTGCTTCCTGCTTTTCAATCCCAGCCTCACAGTTTATTTACATAAGATGTTTTCTCAGCCTACGAAGCATCATTCTGAATGTCTGCAGAAAAGTAACACTTGCTTGTCACCCACAGTTGTGTGTGGCCAGTTCATTCCCCATGAGCTGTGCTGCAGAGGGTTCCTACAGATAGCACCACTCCCGGGATCCATGGGGATTAATACTGTCCGTGGAAAACATAACTGGGAGTTTCAGAGAAAAAGTAGCTTTGTTGCAACATTGTGTGTAGGAGAAAGAAATGCCATAAATGAGAAAACACAAACCGAGGCTTGTCCCCGAAGAAGATATTGTGACCCTGGGACGCAGGAGGCTGCAGAAGAGTCTCCTCGGGGATTTGCAAGAAAGTGTCCTCCAGATGAGCTCAGCAATGAGGGCCATCGAATGAGCCCAGTGACATTGCTTTTGGATGGAGATATACACCCACACATATATATTACATGTTATATATGATCCTACATTATTAAATTTTTTTTAACATTTATTTATTTTTGAGACAGAGAGAGACAGAACATGAACAGGGGAGGGGCAGAGAGAGAGGGAGACACAGAATCTGAAGCAGGCTCCAGGCTCTGAGCTGTCAGCACAGAGCCCGATGCGGGGCTCGAACCCACGGACCGTGAGATCATGACCTGAGCCGAAGTCGGCCGCTTAACTGACTGAGCCACCCAGGCGCCCCTGATCCTACATTATTATACATCATTATATATTGTATATAATTCTGTACATTGCTTTTGGATGGAGATATACACACATATATGTTACATATTATATGATCATATATTATTATGTATCATTATATATTATATATAATTCTGTACATTGCTTTTGGATGGAGATATACACAAACACATATATATTACATATTTTATGATCCTATATTATATATCTATGTATTACATACTTACATATAATATATAATTATATCATTTTATAATATGATTATATATGATTATACTGTTATCACTATATTACTAATAATAAATGACATGATATGTAATAAATGCCATTGTAAGATACTAAATATACTATATAATACATGCTATGTATAATATATATTATACTGTATACATTATGTGCTAATATCATACATTGTACGTATACAAAATATGTATAGTATAAATATGGTATGTAGTATAGTTACATATATCATAACTATGATATGCGGCTATTATATATAGTATTACTATATAGTATCTAGTACATAGTATAATAGTATATAATATATAGAATATAAATGTAAATATAAATGCATGAAAACAAAATATTTTTAAGCATTTAAAGAAATTAAAGGGAGAAAACATAAATAATAGATACTTGATCTTTTCAATAAAGAATAGTGAAAGAAGAATCCAATAAAAACTACAAGTGTTGGGGCGCCTGGGTGGCGCAGTCGGTTAAGCGTCCGACTTCAGCCAGGTCACGATCTCGCGGTCTGTGAGTTCGAGCCCCGCATCAGGCTCTGGGCTGATGGCTCGGAGCCTGGAGCCTGTTTCCGATTCTGTGTCTCCCTCTCTCTCTGCCCCTCCCCCGTTCATGCTCTGTCTCTCTCTGTCCCCCCCCCAAAAAAGAAATAAACGTTGAAAAAAAAGAAAAAAAAAACTACAAGTGAGTTTTGGTGTTCTCTAATTGGCTGTGAAGTGTTGGAAAATCAGTTAAGCTACCTGGTCCAGTCTGGACAGTGAATGAGCCACCAGGTGGAACCACCTCTGGAGGTCTTTCCAGAGCTTTCCTGCCAATTGTAACCCAGTGGACAGAGTGCAGACTGAGGATGGATGAAGGAAGCAAATTTGCCTGGCTGGCTGAGTCAGCCACCTTCAGTCGGCTCCTTTTGAGTGAATCACCCCTGCTTCCTAACCACGACTCCTGAGCAGCCTGCCTTCTAGGAGTGAGACCCCAGGAAGCTGAGAGAGACCCTGTCCTCTCTGGCCCGCATCCCCAGGAGCCTCCCTTGGCTCTGGCTTCTGGAGAAGTGTCCTCCCCACCCTGTGCACCTGCTGCAGACCCTCGCTCAGCCCCTGGTTTCAAACATCTGCAGGGAAATAGATGCCCCTCCATCCTTGAGCCCAAAGCCCAGACTGTGGTTCAGGTTTCTGCTTTCCTGAATCTGGCCCCTGAGTCAAACCTGCTGGACTGACAATAACTTGTATACTTTGAGCACAGTTTATGAAGAAACCAGAGAAAGTGAATCAAAACACATTTTTTTTTCTGCTGTAACAGGAGGGGCAGAGAGGAGGAGGAGGAAAAGGGAAGAGGGAAAGAAAGACTATGATCAGCCGTGATCCCTAGTAAAAAATACATTTGGTTTTATCATACTCCTTCTCAAAGGTCCACACCCAAACAGTAAAAGTCATCCAAAGCAAAACAGATGTCCATGAAGAACATAATAATGAGGAGGCTATCTGACAGGAAAACAAACTGCATGTGAAAGACACAAGGTCCGAAAGCTTTTCCGGTATGTTTCAGTCTAAACAAGATCAACTACGATACACATACACGGTGAGGCTATTCAGGGCCATTCTGTTTGCAGAGAGTGGAAGAGCCAGCGATATAGAACACGTCTAGACAGTGCTGAAGGAGACCGCAGGCCCACGGTGGTGGAACTTAGACGGAGTTCCCCAATCAGGGCTTCTAAACACCCAGTGCAACTCCAGTGTCGACCTCCCCAGAGCTGTGGCCTCAACCGGTCAGCCGTCAGCCCCGTCCGCCCGCCGGGACGGTTTCTTTCTGTCTCAGCCCCAGAGAAAGATGAGGTCATCTGCATGAGAACACCCCTTGCGTTTGCCCCCTCCCCCACCCTAAACAGCCCTGTCTGCAACCATCCTTTCGTCTCTTGCCCCACCCCCCACTTCTGTAACACCGTTCCCTGGCCCAGCTCCTTGCTGGATGGGGTGCTCGAATCACAAATCCTTTAGTAAGGCCAGTGAGATCATCAGACCCACCTGTTTGAGTTCTGTTATTTAACGACAGAAATACAGATTCTTGCCTAAAGAATTACCGAGGAGACTTGGGGTGGCTGGGCGGCTCAGTCGGTTAAGCGTCTGACTTCGGCTCAGGTCATGATCTCACAGTTTGTGGGTCTGAGCCCCGCGTTGGTCTCCATGCTGACAGTGCAGAGCCTGCTTGGGATTCTCTCTCTCTCTCTCTCTCTCTCTCTGCCCCTCCCCCACTCATACTCTATCTCTGTCTCTATTTCTAAAATAAATAAACTTAAAAAAAAAAAAAAAAACCCCTAGAAGACTAAAATTCACCCCAATCCAACTGCAGCTAAACAAAGTCCCGCGTTATGGAGTAAGAATACCTGTGTCACCAGAGTCAAAAGTCAACCACTGGAGCACGCTGGAAAGAAAGCTCTTCAGGGACCCTCTTCCTGCCCCTGTGGAAAATTTTCTTTTTAGACACCAGACATCCTTCCCCATCCTTGAAGTTCAGTGACTTAATCAAGATGTTTTATGACGTCATTCTGTATCACTTTTTTTACTGGAACATAAGATCGACATATAAAAATTTTTCATTTTTTAAAGATAGCTTCGTGCTCTCGTGTCTTCACTTTTCCCCCCTTGTTTCCTGTCCTTGTCTTTAAGAGAGCCACCAGGGAGGTGCAGTTTCTCCATGGTCCTTGTCGCTTTTCCCGGCCGCTTTCTCTGCAGCCACTCACCATTCTGCACGTCATCCAGCGTGATGGCCTCTGATCTCTCCCGGCACCGAGGACTGTGCTTCCTGTCAGTTTATCCTACTTCTGGAAGCTTCTGCTGTGGCTGACGTGACCATGATTCTTGTCCACTTGTTCCTGAGCTGGGTCTTTGTTGCCTTGCCCTGCCTTCCCCCTACACACCTGTACCTCTTCTTTCAGTGTTTGTTTTTTCTCAGAGAGCTTATCTTGACCCTGATTTTGTTTAGTGATTCTGTTGTTCCTTTGAATGACTTCTTATTTCTTTGCCTTTTTGCAATTTTGAAAAAAATTTTAAGATACAGGAAAAGTACAAAGAATTTTTACAAAACACAGTCATGTTCCCAGAACCCAGATTTAACTTGCCAGATGTGTTTCTAGTCTTTTTAAAAGAAAATAATAGGGGGCACCTGGCTGGCTCAGTGGCTAGAGCATGTGACTCTTGATCTCAGAGTTGTGAGTTCGAGCCCCATGTTGGGGGTAGAGCTTACTTAAAAAATAAACAAACAACAACAAAATATAGTCTCATCCTTATTCACCCAGTGGTAATTGGTTTGGTATGTTTTCTTCGCATATTTTTATTCTTTTTTAAAAAAAATGTTAGCGCTCACATGTATCCATTATATAAAATTGTTTTTTGAAAGTGTTACTTTCCATAGATGGCTGCATGCTGTATCTATGATTCTGCCCTCTTTTCACACAACGTTAATGATTTAGAAAGTCCTAGATTGCCTGTCTTTCATCCCACGCGTTACTGGTTGATCATATTCAGGCTTTTATTCATCTTATCATGAACGGGAGTCTTGTTTAATGATTTTCCCCATATGAAATCCAATGTCTCTGCCTCTATCCTGAAAGTCCCCTGGTTCCCTCACTGACTCGTAAGGCCACCTCCATCATATCACCACATTCCCAACATGTGGAAGTGTGTTTCTGGGCTCGTCCGTTTCCGTGGGGCCACTTCTCTACTGCTGTGCTGATGTCACGCTCTGTATTATTGGACCTTTGTCACATAGTTGCTTTCTCCTAAGTTAATTTGGCTTTTTGTAAGAAAAAGCTTTAGCTATTTTTATTTCACAAACTTTTTAAAAAGCTTATATTATAGAATGTTTTAAACACACCAAAGTAGACTCTGTAGGACAGTGCACATTCCATGTGCCTATTCCCTGGGTTCAATGATGATTAGTTCAAGC
>NW_024412412.1:80417-82725 GCF_014898765.1 Herpailurus yagouaroundi
TCCCTGGGTTCAATGATGATTAGTTCAAGCCTAACCTCTCAGTTGCCCCCCCCCCCCCCCCCCAGATCCTTCTGAAGCAAATTCTGGGCATGCTATCATTCCAAACATTTCTGAAGCTATTTCTTCACACATATTTTTCCATATATGCTTTAGAACCAGTTTATGTTCCCCTTATGTTTCACTGGGATTCTGATGGAATTTTCATTGAATTCAAAGATTTTGGAGAATTCCCTTAAAATGTTGAATCTTCCCATCCACACAATCTGCATTTCTCACCTTTTACTTAATTTTTCCTTTATACCTTTCAATAATATGGGATAGTTTTCTCCATAAGGGTCTTGCCCCTTTTTGTTAGATTTTGCTGTAACTATGAATGAATGACACAGTTTTCAGTCCGATTTCCCATCTGACTATTGTATTGCAGTTGTAAAGAAATGCTATGAATTTTTGCATTGGTCTTGTTCTCTGCAAATCTTTTTTTTTTTTTTAATGTTTATTTATTTCTGAGACAGAGAGAGACAGAGCATGAGTGGGGGAGGGGCAGAGAGAGAGGGAGACACAGAATCCGAAGCAGGCTCCAGGCTCTGAGCCGTCAGCGCAGAGCCCGACGCAGGGCTTGAACTCACAAACCATGAGATCATGACCTGAGCCAAAGTCAGTCACTCAACTGACTGAGCACCCAGGCGCCCCTTGTTCTCTGCAAACCTTGCTGAATGTTTAATAATCTCAGTAGTTTGTTCATAGATTCTCTTGGATTTTATATGTAGACAATCACATCATCTGCATGTAAGTGATAGTTGTGCTCTGCATTTTCATTCCCTACAGCTCTGTTTTTATCTTTTACTTGGCTGCAGTGGCTTGGAACCCCAGTCAGACAAGAGCAGCACTAACGGCCGCGTGGTGTTTTTCCTAATTGTCACGGGTCATGGAGACTCTCCGTTGCCCAGTGTTTTTCCTGCCTCACTGTTTAATATGTTTGCAGGATCTCTACTGCAGAAAGACCACATTCACTGCTGGCGTTGTCACTGTCTTCAAGTGCATTGTCCTTTGCTCCCCTACATCACACCCAGTGAGTGGCAGCCTCTTTCCCCCACTCTCCACTTGCCTTCGGGCTGACTCTCTCAGCCGAAATGCTGGATCTCAGACGACAGAAATAGCACAAAGATCCATGTTCAGTTTTACTTCCCACCGTTGGAGGTGGGTGTGCGCCTCCCTTCTCCCACTGGCCTGGGTACCCACCTGCACCCCCACCACAGGGACACAGCCTGGCTCTGGGGTAAAGTTGAGGCTTCTGTGAGCAGGTCGGAGGGGGGTGGGGCGACGCAGGAGGAGCGATGTGTGGGTTTTCCCCAAACGCCACCTCTGGTGTGTCCCCAAGAAATCTGCCCCCTTTTCTTTCTTGCTCTTGCTCTTGGCCCTGCGTGTGGACAGGAAGCTCAGTTGGGGAGGGGCAGGTGGCCCTGACGCGTTGGAAACCCTGGGTGCTTCATGGTCCATTAGCGTCTTCCCTCCCTGCCCCTGTCCCCACGGCCTTCCAGGTATGAGAAAGCCTCAAATTCACCCGACTGCAAAATTTAGCTGTCTGTACAGTTATACTGAGAAACCCCCGGTGGTCTGCTTTTCCTTGCTATCACACCAGGATATTTAAACAATTAATGAGTGGGCAAAGGGTTAACATGAGGCAGGGAGCGATAAGGGACTCTCAGGGAGACAGATGGCAGCTGCAAGTGGGAGGCTGAAGAAGTGGTGGGGTTTGGGGGGAAAAAAAGGATAAACGTATTCCAGACCCACCTGGGCCAGGCGCCATGCATGGAGACTCACAAACTTTCTGACAAGGTCCCAATAAAAAGTCAGGGACAAAATCCCTCAGCAGCTACCCAGTAGGGATCCCACACTCTTGAGAACTTTGTACTTTCTCTCAATGAACGCTATCACTTTGCTCACTCTCTGCTGTCCGCGAGATTCATTCTTCAGCTCCGTGAGGCAAGGATCAGCGTCTCTCCCACCCTCCTGTAATACTGTCTAGCAGCAGGGAAATAAGCCACCGCATAAACAGTAAGTTTTCCAGTTAGAAAACAAGCAATCAGAGAAAAACCATATTTGTTTTTGAGAGGGGGAGCAGAGAGAGACAGAGGGAGGGAGGGAAGGGGGGAGAGAGAGAGAGAGAGAGAGAGAGAGAGAATCCGGAGCAGGCTCCACACCATCAGTGCAGACAGAGACTGACGCGGTGGCTGGAACCCATGAATTGCGAGATCATGACCTGAGCCGAAGTCAAGAGTCGGATGCTCAACCGACTGAGCCACCCAGG